>NC_068397.1:15692877-15745410 GCF_023724105.1 Carassius gibelio | reverse complement strand
TCCACATTCTGGACCGTGGACAACTCTGCACTCGGTTGTGCTCAAATTTTTTATGAAGTCTGCATTATAAATAAGTGAGAGGAGCCGATGGTCAAACAAAGGTTGCACTGTCTGCTTCAGAGGGCACAAGTGATGCGACCTGCAGGAAATGTGGTTCGAAGCACGTTTCATACTTTCTTCACTCCCATGCATCTGAAGATACATGTCTGTACTGAAAAGCAACCTGTATGCTTGAACTCTTGGGCCACAGAGTTTAAGAACATGACATCCTTGTCCTTTTTTTATGATTCAATGGAAGCTATCAGGGACAAATTGGATGAGATGGTTTCATTATTTTTCGTTTAGTGGCATTCACAAGGCCTTTCCATGAGTTACTGAATTATTGTTGTGAAAGAACATATTTTAATATTTATGTCACGACTGAAAAGTTGAATATGGACAGGGCTGCCATGCTTGATCTCACCTCAGAAGAGACTCTCTCTCTCACTGCTGCTACAAAATGCACAGCCGCGTAAGGAATGATTTTTTCAAGCATAACTTCAGTAATGTCGAGAGGCTGAAAAATGCAGCTCTCGATCAAACACAATCTCAGATCTGATCCTTCAGGACATTGTTCACATGCAGAATTTTTCTTTTTCTTTAGCTTTTTGTTTTACCTTGAACACCCTCAGGTATTTTTGTAAATCTTTCCTGGACCCAGTAGGGCAGTATTCAGAACTGCTCTGTATATAACGGTCTGACAGACTCAAGGTTTGACTTCGATTACTTGAAGAGAATGAAAATTCGTGTTATGTCCTTTTCCAAACAAGGCCAACTGAGGAACAAATGATGACTTCACGACGATTTTCCTCAACGCACAGCGGGCAAGTGCTAGTAATGCTTAGAAGTGAATAAACTGGAGAGTGTTGCTTTACAGCGCCACCTTGTGGTGGTAACGAGCGGTTACCAATGCAACGTAAACAAAAATGTTGACATGAGTGACATGAATAAAGATAGAAAATAGGTTGAAAATAATAATAGTTATATATGAAATAAATTATTTATATTAAGTTATAATATTGTACGTATTTTTATGAATAGTATGTATTAATAATACTTATGATTAGTTAATACTTATAATTAGTTAATGCATTAATAATATTATGTTATTAATATTATTTCTAAAAAATACCAATGTATCGAACAAAGCTGTTCCATACCTTTTTCTAAATATGTACTTTATGAACGAATCAAGCAGCCAACCAAACTATATATCTGCTAAACCACTGAATAAATTAACAACAAAAAAATAAATAAATTGGACAACAGAGGACTGGAATTTGGTTTAAGCAAAGCATGGATCCATCCTGTCTTGTATCAATGGTTCAGGCTGGTGCTGGTGGTGAAGAAATGGAGGATATTTTCTTGTTTCAGTTTCAGCCTCTATAAAAATATGTAAAACAGGCAGAGATAAAAATAAGTTTTAAAAACTTTTAAAACTTTATTAGGGTTATGGGTGATGATGAGTGGGATATAAAAAATGCATGCAGTGTATTTCAATCAATAACATTTTAATAAGCATTCAGGCCCTTTATATGGAACGAATACACATATTTATCAATGTCAGAACACTCTGTTTCTGTATCAAAATAAATCTCTTTAGAAGTGAACGATATAAAAGTATAAAATATAAAGTAGTTTGTTGAGTCTATTGTTACTATTGTTAAACTGATCTGCTCTGCCTTTAATGTGAAAGCTATTGTTTAACCCGTTATGCCTATAAACATATTAATATTAAGTCCTGACATTGAAAACTAAGCGCACTTTTACTGGAGCCACAGATGAGGAACCTCAAACCTCCAGCAGTCTTGTGTACTGAGAAAAACTTCTTGTTTTTGTACTTGTACTTGTTCTCCTGCAGTCATGCCTGAGTTGTTGAGCTTCTTCTGTTTCTTTCACCTCACAGATAGAGTCAGAAAAAGTCACTGTGCTAAGGGTCTGTTTATTTCTTCTGCGAGTCCTGCATGACCTGCTCATAGGAAGGAGGGGGCTGTCTGTAGTGGGACGGAACGGCTGAATACACTGCAGTCACGTGACCAGGGTGGGTCTGCACTTGGTAGACGGTGGAAATGACTGCAGTCTCTGAGTCTCCATAATTGTGAAAGCCAGCCTGATGCAATCCTACCCACACACAGAAACAGTACACACACAGCGGGTGAGACCACGTGAATGCTGTATGTCATTTATGCATGCGAAGGCGTAGGGGGAGATTACCTGGTGATATGATGGGCTGTCTGGTGAAGGCCACGTTAAACTCCGGTCTGTCGGGAGGAGGGTAAGGGTGGACACGTCTGCGAATGAAGTACCCAGTACTGCAGCAGCACAAAATGCCAATTATCAGCAGCAGCCTACAGACCAATTAAAAACAGCCCTTAAAATCACTTCAATTCCAATCCAGGTCAGCACAGTTACTCAGCATCGCCTCACAGTGAGAATATTATATGCAAACTTGCATAGGACAAACGGTTTGGGAAATAAACTGATGTTAAAGTCCACCCTTTGAGCCAAGTACAACTTGAATGAAAAATTAATAATACTGACCAGAAATACCATATTCTCTGAACAGAAAGAGCTCGAACACAGCATTGTGTGCCACAGCAGTCTTCATATGTCTTGCATCTAGGACAGACATAATCGTCCTTCAGAAATTCAGGGTCAGCAAGGAAGGATGTGGTAAATTTATCAGAAGCGTCAGTGAAGACTTTTTTTGATGGTACAAAAGTTGTCTATTTCGAATAAATTCTGTTCTTTTGAACTTTCTATTCATCAACGCATCACGAAAAATAAAAGCATCAAAGTTTCCATAAAAATGTTTAGCAGCTCAACTGTTTTCAACATTGATAACAACACGAAATGTTTCTTGAGCGCCGAATCAGTATGTTCGAATTTCTGAAAGATCATGCGACTCTAAGGTCTGGAGTAATAGCTGCTGAAAATTCAGCTTTGTCATCACAGGAATAAATGAATGCTTTAAAATATGTTCATTTAAATTTTTAAACCAGTTCATGATATTACTGTTTTTACTGTATTTTTAATCAAATAAAAGCAGCCTTAGTGAGCATAAGAGACTTTTAAAAAAATCAAGATTAAAAAAAAAAGGATTAATTTAGCTACAATTAAAAAAAGAAGTCTTATATCCCAATAAGGCAAGTGACCACCATCTACAGATTTATAGTTAGTTTGACATTTTCAATCAGATAATATTTTAAGATAAAGCCTAGTATTTGTTGCTGCACAAATGCCTTGTGAGTAAAAGCAAAGTTGATGATGAATGTGTTCATTTGAATGAAATGTGATTAAGAAGGGTGACGTACTGTCTGCTGCGGCTGCAGGAGAATTCATCTGTGCTTTTTGTGTGAAGACGAAATTGTTCGTACCTCACCTCCTGTGGCGTATGTCAGTGGTTGGCTGTATGGGAGTGCTTGTGATTAATTACTCTTATTGAAACCATTAAAAGGGGGGAAAGTTTCCTAGCTAAGGAATTCTCTTTTTTCCTCTGTGCATTTGAATGAATCCTTTAACCGCTGTTCTGTTGAAACTATTAAGAGCAACGTGGAAAGGTGTGAGCTTAGGAAAGATCAGGGTAGCTAGTCTGGGACCTATAGTTTTCTAGCTTCTAGTTTCTTCTTTAAATACACAACGGCCCAGTTTAATTCTATTTTATCTACTATACTTACACAAAGTACACAGGGTAATCTCCTTCAAAGTACCAACAGTACTTTTTTTCAGCAACTGTCTGCAAATGAAGAGATGGTTTTATGAATAAAGTCTCATATGCATGAAAGAACAAGGCAATAAACATGTAAGCTTGAAACTTAGAAATTTATTCTGAAAAGAGGAAGAAACAGCAACATTGGTTGATGTCAGATAAATTGAGACTGCACTTGTGTCGCCGCTCTTCTTTCTTGTTTTTCTTGTCTGGCCAGTTGATGCATGTCAAATACTTTCGAGACTACTGTTTAAAATAGTTTCCAGTAATTAAAAACAGAAAGTACTGAAAATATTGATCTATTTTACCTCACATCACCCTGTTTATGCTGCACCACTGCACAAATAGAAAATAAAAATAAGTGGCAAAATGGCAAACCTTTTTCATTTCGTGTTCTTTGAAATGAAACCATATGTCCCCTGGACCACAAAACGAGTCACAAGGTGCTGGGACATTTTTGTAGCAATAGCCAACAAAACATTGTAAGGGTCAAAATTGTAGATTTTCCTTTTATGGCAAAAAAAAAAGAAAGATATCAAGTAAAGATCATGTTCAGTTAAGATATTTTGTACATTTCCTACAGTAAATATATCAAAACTTAATTTTTGATTTGTAATATGCATTGCTAAGCCTCCATTTGTACAATTTTTAAGGTGATTTTCTCAATTCGAGATTTTCAAATAGTATCTCAGCCAAATATTGTCCCCTTTCTAACAAACCATACATCAATGGAAAAATGTATTTATTCAGCATTCTGATGATGAATAAATCTAAATTAAAAACAAAAACAAAACAAAAAACTGACCCTTATGACTAGTTTTGTAGTCCAGGGTCACATACTATGACAATGGTGTTTTTATTATTTTGTGACAGTTGAAGACTAGCCTACATCTGATATCATGGAAAATAAACTACAAAGAGCTTCTTGTTGAGTCCTGGAAAAGAACAATAAACAATGCTGTGTGCTAGATGGTCAGTGTGTATGTGTGTGGAAAATATTATACATTTTTGTCAGAGACTGACGGTGCAGCAGATGCATGACGACAAAATGTGAATTATAAATAGAAACAATATCAAAGTTTAGTACAAAACTAACATGTTTTTGTAAACTAAATTCAAATAAAAACAACATATTTCTAAATAAAAATGTAAAAAGTAGTAAAATGCTTTGTTACTCACCTCAACAAATAAAAGTGTGATGAGGAGGCCGCGTAACTGTGGCATTCTGTATCCGGCCTCACAGCGCGAGATCAGCCTGCTGTACGTGAGAGAGGGTCAGACACGGGCAGAGGTCACTGAAGCTGCTCGACAGGGCTGATGCTCGTTTTTTTTAAACGGTGGGTTGTTGGTCCACATGTCCTGGACTGAAACATATTATTAAACTCTCATGCAGCGCTCGTGCTGTGGCTCTCCGACATCCTCTAAACTCCCCATTATACAGTGAGGAGGATGACATCACATGACTTCACATCACAAAGACAGGTTTGTGCAGCTCTAGTCTCTTTTACTGATTTAATCGGTGTTGGACAGTTTTCACAAGTATCCTACCTCACGATTGTACACAGCTAGTCATTCATCCAAAAACTGCTAACTGTTATTGTTTTGGAACCCGCGTTTCCTTTAGAGCTCTTCGGGTAGTGAATTACTTCACTTTATTTTACAGTCCTGTTCCTCATGTAACGTTACATACTATGTACTTATTATATTAATTACAATAACTATGTGATAACTAGATACGAAGCCTGAACCTACCCCTAAACCTAGCCCATGACGTTACCTTGTATTACCAGAACTTTCTTATATAAATAATACTAAAAGTACACTATAAGTACATGTAAATACACGTACTGTAAAATAAAGTGCAACCGCTCTTCCTTTCACAATACCATTGTTATGTGAAAACTAAAATAGCCACTTACAGCCACAGCTTACCTCATGAAAGTTAGCCAGAATGTGTGATTTATTTGCTTAACAACACTCTTGGTTACATTATTAAAGTGACAGTTGACCTAAAAATCATACTATAATTTACTCTGCCTTTGAGTGATTTCAAATCTGATTTCTTCTGTGGATATGTTCAGAAAAGTCTGCACACAGCGAAGGGAACGGTCACCAAAACTTTGCTCATTTTGATACCATCGTTCTTCAGAATATCTTCATTTCCACAGAAGAAATAATCATACAGGTTTGGAACTTGGAGGGGCATGAGGGTGAGTAAATGATGACAAATTTCATTTTGTGGTGAACTATCCCCTTTGATATTTACTTTATGTAACCTATATCAAAGTACAGGCTACAACACAAAACAGTCAGCACTAACAATTTATATTTTAGATCTTTTATTGCTGTAGATTTTTCCAGTGTTTTTCAATCTGACATTTTCCCAGGAACCCAAAGAATACAGTTTGCGTATACAGTAGACCATTTTCTGTTTACTTAAATATCATGTTGCGCATCAGTAGCATTAAAATAAAAAAATATTCAGTGGTGTTCACACTTGGAAGAACAGGTATCCTATACATTTTTCATAATTAAATAAAGATTTTAGGTGCTACTTCCAACTTTTTGTAGGATTTAAAACTTGATACCCTATACATTTTTTCCTAAACATTCAAATTTAAAACATTGTCTCCTCAACCATGTGACCATTATCATGTCAATGCAGAGATGTCATCAGGAATCACTTCGCTTGTAGATATAAAGACTTTGTTCATGGCTAAAACTCTTTTAAAAATAATGACAAAGAACTTAAGCTCAAAAAGCTATGGTATTATTTAGCTCTCCCAACATCAAAACAGCAAAAATCAAGTCCCGTGTATGACACTATTCTACAACGTGGCATAGATGATATCAGATATAAATATTAACAGAAATTCCATTGGCATTTATACAATACCTCTATTTGCATAGATGAATAAATTAAGTGAAAAGCACATTTTACTGTGGCAACATTTCTCTAGTGTTAACTTTCCTCAACAAAACTTGAAACATTAATATTACACTTTTCATCCTGAAGTACACATAAATTGATATGAATGAAGACTAAGTAGCAAAGATTTCAATTAAATATTTTGGTTGAAAATTTCTAAAATCACATCAAAATAATTTCCAAAATCTAATTAGCCAGGAAGATTGTAGTGTGCTAAACTAAACAAATACAAAGCCCTTGCCCAGTACTAAATATCTGTACTTTGTTAAAACATTCCCACCAACACAAAATAAAACCCAAATAGGTTCCAAAATATGTAACAAAGTAAGCCAAAAATGTATGCTTTTTCTAGACAAAATTATTTATTTTGTCACTGTGTTCTAAAGATCCTTTGTGTGTTTTTTTCATGAGCTCTATATATTTATCCTACACTGTGTTCAGTTTAACACAGCAATACATGAGTGTTTGTGTCATAGCTAAATAAATGCTACAAATATATTTCAAACAGTCAATTAAATAAAGATTTTAGGTGCTACTTTCAACTTTTTGTAGGATTTAAAACTTGTAGAGGAATCTAAGTAGTTTTAATTAATCAAGCTAAATAAACAGGTTTCAATTTAGTAACACAACATTATCTTCTAAACTAAGATTTACACAATTTAAAACAATGCCCTACATACATTCCAGTGACCTACAATCAGCATGACTACTAGACGCAAAATAAAACGTAAATTGCACGCAACCATTTAAAAAAAAACACACTCAATACCAATTCGCCAACACCTGATTCTAACAGTAACAAAGCCATTAAAAACACACACCTGATGATTGTTGAGCAACTGCAAAAAGGTAGTACTTGGTAGTGACTACTGAGGAGCAGCTTCATCTTTGACATGTGCACAATGGGAATCAAAAGACATCAAGTCTGCTGTGCCCTCAGACAAGCTGCTCTTCAGAGACTGTGGCACATCAGAAAACACTTGACTGACACCATCAGTTTCTGAGGGGAAAGGTGACGACTCGTTTGACTGCACAGGATATTCTGCAGGTGGGGCAGATGACTCCAGATGAAGGGCGGCCGGGTCAATGTGCAGGGAAGAGATGTCTATAAGAGGCACAGAAGAGTCGAGAGATGGGATTGAAGAATTCATCAAAGAGGCCACGTCTGTGGGAATGCTATGATCAAGCGGCAGATTTGGGAAAAGAGGGTGTGGGAGAGAAAGAGGAGGAGAAACATCTGAAGGTGGTGCCACAGAACTGAAATCCCCAGCAGGATACTCCTCTGTATTTTGCTCCTCAGGGTTATGACGAGGAACCTCACTGTCTTGAAGCTCCTCTGCAAAAGAGACATTTTGCACATTTTACCACCTAGACTTGGACAGATTGAATTCTGTTCATCTGAATTTAGCAAGGTGGCCTCACCGACACCCGATACGTCAATGTCCTCTCGGACAGCTAGGGATGTGTTTGTCATGTCAATGGAAGAAGCAGATAGGTCCAGTCGGTCTGCCATCTCCGAATTCATCATGGCCACTTCTGACTGTTCCGAGAAACCTGGAGGAACCATTGCTTTGATAAATTACAATGTCTTTTCATGATTGTTGTTCTAGATGTAGCACATATTTTGATGCCTTACCAGGATCCATGACTCTCTGAATGGGAGGTGGCAGTGGGGTATCAAGATCTAAGCCACTCATTGACTGACTAGATGCCATTAAGGACACCTGAAGATATACATTTCAGTTATGTTGTTGTACGTATCTACCAAAAACACAAACCATAGTTGAATATTCTGTCATCATTTACAATCCCTCGTGTCGTTTTAAACCTGCTTGCATTTCTTTCTTCTAGGGCAGCACAATTAATCAAAATACAACTGAGATCACAAAAAAAAAAAATGTAGATAAAAAAAGACAAATATTAGCACTAATATTATAGTTGCAAAAGTAATATTTCTTATTTTGTTTATCATTTATCTATATTGATATATACTGAACAAAATTATAAATGCAACAGTTTTGTTTTTGCCCCACATTTTTCATAAGCTGAATTCAAAGATCTAAGATCTATTGTGGCCAGCCTAAGGCACACCTGTGCAATAATCATGCTGTCTAATCAGCATCTTGATATGCCACACCTGTGAGGAGGATGGATTATCTCTGCAAAGGAGAAGTGCTCACTAACACAGATTTAGACAGATTTGTGAACAATATTTGAAAGAAAAAGGCCTTTTGTGTACATAGAAAAAGTCTTAGATCTTTGAGTTCAGCTCATGAAAAATGGGGGCAAAAACAAAAGTGTTGTGTTTATAATTTTGTTCAGTGTATAATCCTAACATTTGGGACAAATTGTGCTGTCTGACAAACAAGCACAGAAGACCTGTTTTTTTTTTTTTGTTATCAGGGAAAAAGGTTATTTTTTTCCCCAAATTGTGAAGCCCTGATATCACACTAAAATAATAACCTCTGTAAATCCATTTGTAGGAGGTTCTTGCTCTGGTGTTCCTGCCAAAGGAGAAGATTTTGGACTGACTCTTTCAGACTCTGGGCTGTCAGGTCGTGCTGGGATTCGGTGCAGGTAGCCATATCCAATGCCACAGCCAAGACTACAAAGGCAAAATCATTATCATGAAATGCACACAAGCTCTGGAGGAGGCAGTTGTGTGAGTTGTTTCCTCATAATAATGGTTGATTCAGATCTTCTATAACAGAGTTATTACCTGCCTTCTCCCCCCCAGGCACCATTTGGTGTGACAACCACCTCCCTGCATTTATCGGTCTCTGTATTGTAGACCAGCAGCTTCAGTGGTTTCCCCTCATGGGCTTCAATCAGAGAGAAGAAATCCTCTGACTGTTGGGAAATCAAAACATTGCTTGATTGTGAATAACTTGCATGCACAGATTTGTTTGCTCCCGAATCGCAATCAAGCATTCATTAAATAATTCACATCTTACATCTTGGATAACCTGGTCAGCTCCAACAATGAAATCTGAAAGTTCCTGGAGTCCGGCCAATGCTGCTGGTGAATTTGGATCCACATCCTAAAACCAAAGCAATCAAAATAATTACACACATAGAATAAAGAGAACAGTCCAACAAGCCAAAGTACTTTAAGAATGCAAGGATCACTTACGAGAACATGCCAAACATTTTCATTGGCTCCTTGAAAGGTACAGAAGCGGACACTTGCTCCCAGAAGTCCTTGACCACCCCACATGTTGCTGGGAACCACTTCCACTTCTCGGATCCTCATGGTCTTTGTGCTATACACTTCCATCTTCACCGGTTTCTCCACATTAGCCTTGAGAAGGTCCTTGAGCATATCATTCTCCTGGTTCTGGTTCAGATAGCACGTGACCCATTAGAATCAAAGAAACTGTGACCACATTTACATGCACATCAAAACCAAGTCTTTAATCCAAGACATGAACTTTCATCATCTCTTTGGAAAATATGGGAGATAAATTGTATATCCTGAATAAAATGTTCACATGACCACCCAAAAATCAGATATAATGCTGTCTTACACAGATTTCTTTAAAGTGGAAAAATGGTTTAAGGTTATGACAACTGGTTTCAATCATGTTTACACAATTCGTGCATGTTTGGAATATCACCATAGTCCAATATTCAAGAACATGCTTGTCCATTTCAGGGACTATTTGAATGTCACTGACCACTTAAAACTAGTTAAATAATCTTCTTTTAAATAATTGTAGGATTTTTTAGCTACTACACAAACACTACCGGATTGCGGTGTTAAATCTTACACAGTGTAGATTAACTAGAGATAGACACATTTTATGAAAACATTGGAATATTATTTAGGACATTCTTGACATGTAAATCTAATTATTTGTTGCTTATTACTCGTGTGACATAGACCAATCTTTGTATTAAATGTTCAAGATTACAAGAATAACCAATAATGGTTTTATAAATACAAACTTACAAGACGATTATTGCCAATGGATATGATGAAATCGAAAAAGGGCTCCAAACCAGCTTTCACCGCTGGTGAATCCTCTTGAATCTGTAAAGGAATAAAAGTTAATCACCGAAGAGAACAAAATCCAATCAGATTTAGAATTTCAGATTCCTTTTTTATTTGTATTTTATTTTTACCTCAAATGCATTTCAATTCATAATTATTTATGTTGTACACGTTGTGTATTCTGGCAAGTTTAATAACATCCATCGAATTTGTCTCTGAGAATATAGCTGCGTCCAAAATGACGCACTAAACACTATGCACTTATACACTATGTAAGTATGCACTATGAATTATACACGGTTATTTTGTAATTCATAAACGGAGTCTGATAGCCCCTCCCCCTTAACTATGTTATTGCGGCAGTTGAATGTATGAAGTGTTCAACATTCCACACTTCGTTTTTTCTTGTTATTTAAGCGCATCTTCAGGTTATTTAAAGTGCACTTTTTTGTTATTTCCAGTATTAACACACTACTCACACTATTTATACTACGAAACGTCATAGAATAGTGCATAAGTACGCGATTTGGGACGCACCTTACGAGCTTATTCAGTGACGTGGCGGTTATATAGTTACTCATAAATCCAGAGCTGTTGGATTAACGTGACTGAACACGACATTGTTCCAAAACTGTAAGAAATCACAAATACTAAAATAAATAAGTCTTTTTCGGAGTTTTCATATTTACAGTACAAAAGTACATGTACGTTAACGTTAATAACAATTTCCTTACAGTTGCCGTTGCCACTTTGCAAGCATCATTTTAAAACACCGAAAAGTCTTCCACAGATGTTAATAGCGTAGACAAATATAATAAATCTGACACAGTTGGTTATTTACCAGAACATTTCAGCACGAACATGAACGTTTTCTCTAAGTGCATATCTGTCAAAGCCTAAAGTAATATGGACATGAGAACTTCATGTAAAACACAGCTAGCAAGCAAAGCTAACAAAGTCACCAAAATTAAGGTTATTTACTCCATGGACATGATATCCTTCTGTTCCCCCCTCAGGTCCACCACTGCTCAGTGTTAAACCCATTGCTCTTAAGGGTTTCGATGTTTTTCAATGTTTTGTTTAGCGTTCCGAAATCAACGACACAGACACATCGTGGCCATGTTGTCCGTCGAAGCAGGGGAGAGCAATGGAACATGATGAAAACGATCAAAGGATTTTTTTCCCCAGTGTTTTTATAAGTATGGTTTTTATACAGTCTATGGATTTTTTCTACCTCGGTACGTTATTTTTTTTATATTTGTCGGCTAGAACATTCTCAATTTAGCAAAAATAAATTGTGTGGCTAAACTGCATAATAATTCTACAAAATATGTAATATTATTAAATACAGTGTATTTACATTTTTCTTATTCACACATCCTAAATAATTCATAATTTGACAAAGCAACCAAAACTTAACCACAAAAGCTTATTAAGTCATGCATATTCACACATAGTTGCCTTCTATTCAAGTTTAACTTCGACCTCCATGTTCAACAATTAATTTGATTTTGTATTTTATATATATATATATATATATATATATATATATATATATATATATATATATATACTGATCAGTTTGTCTTACAATGTTTCAATTATTTTTAGACTTCTTGAAGCTTCTTGAAGCAAGCTTTACTGAGGGGCTTCCAGAACAACAGAAAGCCGAAACGCCAGTCATTTTCAAAGTATAAGTGTGAAGATTTATCAAACCTCAAATTTAAGTTAGTTTTTGGAAGAATAAACAATACCTACATAAAACCCAATACTGTAATTCGTCGAGTGTCCGTTTCTTCCATGTAAATGAGTATTTCTCACTGGATTTGTGAAATCAGTTTTATTGAGATGAGTTATTTCACAGAAGAAGAAACAAAAGCTGGACACATTTTGAAATGTCCAAAAACATTCACTGAAGTAAATACAAAGCAGGCATACCACTCAAGCGAATGCAGCATTCATTTTTCTGTATTACAAGTAATTTAGAAGGAAAAATAAATTTCCTTCTAAATGAAAAGGCATGATGGCTCTTGAAAAGACAAACTTGAAATATGATAATGAAATATTGACATTTATAAAAACACTGTAACAAATGCATTTACTGTGCTACACAAAAATAAAAATGTTGATTCACAAACATGATCATTTAAAGCAAAACAAAATTGATAAATAAATATGAATGGGCTTTTATAAGTAAACATTTAACAGTAAAACATTATTTACTGATGAAGAGTTAGTTTGATACCTTATTAAATGGTAATGAAGCTTTTAGTTTATGAATTATAAATATAAAATCTTACACACAAACTCTCCAAGACTTTTGGCAACAGTTGAAATTGACATATTACTCCTCATGATACTTCACACCGAGAGGTTTTTAACTGTATTTACACTGTGATCGTGAATAGTTACTATATTAAAATATACAAAATATACTAGGACTATATTCATGTCCTCCACCATTTTTTTTATACTGTACAGTTGCAAATTAACAATGCTCATTTGGCTTTAAAACATCAGTAAAGAAATACTGAGCTGCTCTGATCACTATTAAGAAATTCCTACGAGAGACTCCAGAAGACTGACTCCTGAGTCCTCAAATAGAGCAGGACTGGGACAGCGGGGGAACTGGAGCGGTGACATGTATTCCACATGACTATACACTTTAAAATGATTGTGGCTTGGACCGTACTCATGGAAAGTGTCAAAAAAGACCAGATCAGAGTCTGAAGACAGACTGAGGTCCATGTAACAGTTCATAGTGTGATCCGGAGATGCAGAAGGAGTATTAGGGATATCAAATGGATCGTCAACGCATTCCATGCTGGCCTGATTAGCATTTTCATCCAGATACTCCAGTTTAGATTTACTGGTGTTGCTTTCCTTTGTGGATGTGCCACCAGTGGCTTCAGTGGACAGATTATAATCTGTAATGTATGGACATCCTTCTCCATCAGAATCAGAAAAACGGAGTATGTGAGTGAGTCCTCTGCCATCCATATCCAGTGTGGGTCGCTCTGAGGAAGGCCTTCGGTCCGTCTCAGAGTCCAGGCTCAGAGAAGAAGAGCAGGAAGTGTCAGTCATGTCACTGCTCCAGCTGTTGTCCCCTTGCCTGCAGAACTCTGAGCCCAGGAGGAATGAGGGAGAGTGGTTTTCTACAGGAAATGTAATGGCTCTGTTCCTCGCTGCTGATTGTTGTTCAGTGGAGATCAGTCTGTTGTTATTGTGGAGCCTCTTTTCCAGCTCCAGCTTCATGTGTGTGTGGATGTAGTGGCTCCGTACACGACTGGAGTTGAATACGATTCGGCCGGCGGGATTCCCACAGCATTCTTTTGAACATCCACAGGGAAAGTTGGAGCGATCCATCTGTTGACAGATGAAAAAACACAATACTTTGGTTCTTATAATACAGCTGTTGCTGGCCATAGGAAAGAACATTCACGAAATCTATTCAAGATCTCAATGAGATTAGGAGTAATAGAGACTTCAGTTTCTTTTCTCTTGAGAATATGACCCCAGTAAACTCACAAGCGATCACAAAATTGTTCTCAAATACACTACCATTCAAAGGTTCAGCGTAGGTAAGTATTTTTTGAAAGAAATTAATAGTTTTATTTAGCTAGGGTGCATAAAATTTATAAAAAGAGGTCGTATTTATAATATTATAAAATTATATTTCAAATAAGTGCTGCTTTTTCTTTAAAGGATACATTGAAGAATCCTGAAAAAAAGTATCGTGGTTTTCTTAAAAATGTTAAGCATTTTTTGATACACTTTATTTTCATTTTTAAACTGTAATAATATTTTACAATATGACTTTTAACTTTATTTTTGATTGAGAAATGCAACCTTTGTGAGCTTCAAATTCCACTGAATGTCTGCAAGGCAGTGCAGAATATTTTGAGCAATAATATGTTCAAGATCATTATTACAACTGCACCACCATGAATATAAATATACAGTCAGGTCCATAAATATTGGGACATCGACACAATTCTAATCTTTTTGGCTCTATACGCCACCACAATGGATTTGAAATGAAACGAACAAGATGGGCTTTAACTGCAGACTTTCAGCTTTAATTTGAGGGTTTTTACATCCAAATCAGGTGAACGGTGTAGGAATTACAACAGTTTGTAAATTTACATCCCACTTTTTAAGGGACCAAAAGTAATGGGACAGATTAACAATCATAAATCAAACTTTCATTTTTTAATACTTGGTTGCAAATCCTTTGCAGTCAATTACAGCCTGAAGTCTGGAGATCAATTAGACATCAGCGTGCGCTGGGTTTCATCCCTGGTGATGCTCTGCCAGGCCTCTACTGCAACTGTCTTCAGTTCCTGCTTGTTCTTGGGGCATTTTCCCTTCAGTTTTGTCTTCAGCAAGTGAAATGCATGCTCAATCGGATTTAGGTCAGGTGATTGACTTGGCCATTGCATAACATTCCACTTCTTTCCCTTAAAAATCTCTTTGGTTGCTTTCCAAACACCAAACTACCCGGAAGACCATGGAAAACAACTTGGGTGGATGATCGAAGAATTCTTTCCCTGGTGAAGAAACCCTTCACAACAGTTGGCCAGATCAAGAACACTCTCCAAGAGGTAGGTGTATGTGTGTGTCAAAGTCAACAATCAAGAGAAGACTTCACCATGTGAATACAGAGGGTTCACCACAAGATGTAAACCATTGGTGAGTCTCTAAATCAGGAAGGCCAGATTAGAATTTGCCAAACAACATCTAAATAAGACTTCACAGTTCTGGAACAACATCCTATGGACAGATGAGACAAAGATCAACTTGTACCAGAGTGATGGAAAGAGAAGAGCATGGAGAAGGAAAGGAACTGCTCATGATCCAAAGCACACCACCTCATCAGTGAAGCATGGTGGTGGTAGTGTCATGGCGTGGGCATGTATGGCTGTCAATGGAACTGGTTATCTTGTATTTATTGATGATGTGGCTGCTGACAAAAGCATTAGGATGAATTCTGAAGTGTTTCGGGCAATATTATCTGCTCATATTCAGCCAAATGCTTCAGAAATCATTGGTCAGCGCTTCACAGTGCAGATGGACAATGACCCGAAGCATACTGCGAAAGCAACCAAAGAGATTTTTAAGGGAAAGAAGTGGAATGTTATGCAATGGCCAAGTCAATCACCTGACCTAAATCCGATTGAGCATGCATTTCACTTGCTGAAGACAAAACTGAAGGGAAAATGCCCCAAGAACAAGCAGGAACTGAAGACAGTTGCAGTAGAGGCCTGGCAGAGCATCACCAGGGATGAAACCCAGCGCACGCTGATGTCTAATTGATCTCCAGACTTCAAGCTGTAATTGACTGCAAAGGATTTGCAACCAAGTATTAAAAAATGAAAGTTTGATTTATGATTGTTAATCTGTCCCATTACTTTTGGTCCCTTAAAAAGTGGGATGTAAATATACAAACTGTTGTAATTCCTACACCGTTCACCTGATTTGGATGTAAATACCCTCAAATTAAAGCTGAAAGTTCGTTTCATTTCAAATCCATTGTGGTGGCGTATAGAGCCAAAAAGATTAGAATTGTGTCGATGTCCCAATATTTATGGACCTGACTGTATATACATAGAAAAAAAAACAGTAATTCATGCATTTCTTATTACTTGGCACTTGATGCCAGCCTGGCTGCAGGCACATGTCTCCGGCTCACAGAAGCCCTGGCAGTGACATCCACAGTCTTCCCTCCACCGCCGCAGCTCCTGCAGCTGTCTCTTCTCCTCCCGGTCGATGCGCATCACTCCTGCTGCTCTCAATAACGCACGCCTCCGCTTGGAAGAGCAGGGACGGAGGGATCCCATATCTTTCAGTTTCGCGCTACTGAGATCGGTATCCTCATCTGGGATATCGTTCACTGTCAACCTGGCTGCTTCTGACGCTGTGAGAGTCCCACTGATGATCAGCTATAAAAAAGAAGATATTGTAAGCCACAAATAAAATAAAACAAGCCACAAATAAAACTCCAAAAAAATAACCAACTCACCTTCTGTTTCAATGCCTCCAGCTTCTCCTCTTGGTGTTGCTCGCGTAGCCTCTCCATTCGCAAGCGCTGCTGCTCCTCGGCGTGCTCCTCCAGGGTGAACTGCTGGCGGGCAGTGTGCCACCTAACCATGCCCAGTGTGCAGCCGCCATGACTGGGCACACTGCCGAAACCCTGACAGCGCTGGAAAAGGAACACTGTGACCAGGCCAAACCGAACACTGCCTTTGGATTGAGTAAGTTTCGTCTTCTTCAGGATGGATGAAACTAAGAGCAAAGATATCATATGGATCAATTATCATCTCATTCCACTGACTTCCAGTGGCTTCTTGAATCAAAATGTAAGGCGTTGACACTGGATGTCAGGAGTGCCACTGCATAGAATGACCCTTTGGTTAATGCAGGACAGCAGATGTGATTTTGCATGACAATGTGGGACACTTGCATGACAGAGATAAATTTACTTATATAAGACTATTTAAATACTGATTTACATTAGTGGAAAGTCTTTATGCTGTGATGTTGAATGATAACATGCTTTAAATCGTCAATAAGCTTCGATAATTGAGAACATCACTTTGATCGACACTAAATTTACCATGTTCCCTATGGGACCTATTCAGTCAATATAATCTAAATAACTAATAAACTAAATAATATACTAGCAGGTAAAATACAATTTTATACTGAAATACATTTCAACTAGAGTGTGGCAGCTCTAAACAGGAAGTTGTTTTTTCTTTTTTCTTGTATGTGTCTAGAAGCCCTGGCTGGTTAACCTGTATTTAAAGAGTTAGTTCACCCAAAAATAAAAATTCTGTTATTAATTACTTACTCTCATGGCATTCTAAACCCATAAGTCCCTCATAGGGAGTTTAACAATAATTTAACGACGCCATGAGAATACTTTCTGTGCAAATAAAAATAAAATAAAAAAAGAACAATTCTTCTCCTCTGGGTCCCATCCTTCGCCGTTATCAAAGAACCACAACACATGAGCTACACCTTGTTTATGAGCAGAGGAATGCATGTGATTCATTGTGATACTCTCGATAAGCTTCGTAAAATTACAGTTGAACCACTGATGTGACATGGACTATTTTGACAATGTTCTTACTATGTTTTTGGGCCTGTGAACATTTCAGTTGCATTACCATTTATGGAGGGTCAGAAAGCTCATGGATTTCCCAAAATATCTTAATTTAAGCAACATGTCTGAAGATGGATGATAGCTGGACAGCACAGGCCTTGAGGCAGGATTGAGAGACACAGTTTGAGCCTTTGGCTTTCCTTATCTTCTGCTTCCTGAAGACTTTGCATACAAGATGAACAAAGGTCAAACAGGTTTGCAACGGCATGAGGGTAAGAGTAATTAATGACAGAAGTTTCTTTCTTTCTTTCTTTCTTACTAACCCTTTAACCTTTATCAGGAGTTCCCTTTTCAAATCCACTCTGGTCCCTTTACAGTCACTATCAGAGGAGGAAAAAAAACTTCTCTGCGAATCCATGGATTGGTTATTTTCCACTCTAGAACAGCTTTTCCACACATGACAGCTGTGCATATGGATTTTAAAATGCCAGCTTATTTTATTCTTTTTTATTGTAATATTGTAATTTCAGAGAAGAAAATGATTACAGACATAAATAAGAAAAATCTTTTTCTAATCTAGTTGTCTAATAAACCTGACACTGTATATTATGCATACTGTCTTTGTGACAAATTGCATTTGTTCCTCTTTGTAAGTTGCTCTGGATGAAAACATATCAATATAAATGTGTTTATTTTCATGGTTATTGTTTCCACTAGAGGGCAGCTGAGTCAGATTTGTTAAGAAGTAACCTGAACTCAACACTAGAGAGGCCTAATGAGACATGAAGGGAATTACAACAGAGGTCTTGCCATTTTTCATATGCAGTATTAAAAGGAAAAAAAAAACTTTCTTCAAGGGTGCAAAATTTAGAAACATTCAGTGCCATTACTTATTTAATTTATGTGCTTGCTTTTTTTGCAATAGCAGCTTCTCTCTCTCTATAAATGAGGATAATGGCCTGAGGTCAGACTTCAGATGTTTGCGCAGTAGTAGCCCTTAGTAAATCAGCTTTATTTGCAGCACTTTACATACTATGAATCATGCGAATCAAAAATGAAAAACACACAGGCATGTCCAGGCACATAGACAGACAATATTATCTCATAGTACAACCTGCAAAAGTAAACACTTACACAACAGATATGCTCTGTCCTGGTCAAGATGGTGTAACTGATTATAGCTTAATAATTGTTGAGCTTACATTGAGGTTTGTGGTTTTAAAATGACTTGGGGTGACTGTGCACAACTTCTCCTGATAAACAATGTTACAACTGTCGTTTTCTCTTCTTATCTAGTGCTCTGCACAATAACACTGAGGTTAGATAACAAGACCCCTCCTTATGTGTGTTTAAAAACACAAGTGTGCTGCTTTGCATGATTTGAAAAATGCATTGTGCTACTATGGTGCTATGCATGACTTACTTGGCATTGGATGGCTTGAAGAGAAAGAGCCAACAGGCACAAAGTCCATGCTATCACTTTGGGGGCTGTCTTCATCCGAGTCCCAATCAGAGTGTGATGAGGGGGATGAGGAGGAGTAAATGGCATCTTCATCTGGGAAACCATATTTCCTCTTTAAACCCCCACGCTGTGATGTAGCCATGGTGATCTGTCAAATTATATAGGAAAAATATAAGCAAATGCATCGATGGAAAATGATTGTGATAATGAGAAAAACAATTTTTTATTTAGTTTATGTGCCAAGTTCTTAGAAATTAATTCAGTGTTCGTTTTTGTTCGTTCGTTTTTGTATAAATGTATATTTAATTATTCTAAAAAATAGCAATATATATAATAACAAGCTGTAACATGTTACACTTTAACTACATTTTGAATGTACAAATCTCAGGTTACAAATCTTTATCATTTTATATATATATATATATATATATATATATATATATATATATATATATATATATATATATATATATATTTTATTTTATTTTATTTTTATTTTTTTAAGGGGAATTTATTATTTTTAATTTTGTGAAACTGTTTTGAAATATATAATAGTTATTAAAATATATATTTTAGGGTATATATAGATTTTTTTACAAAAATCGAAAATTAGTAATACATATAACTAATAAATTAATATAATTTATGAGTGCACTACATGACATGATTTGGCAGAAAGATGGTTTTCATAATTGTAAAAAGTAGTGAAAAAAAATGCAATAATAAAAGATTATACCAAACTACATAAAGATAAAGATACAACTCTTGTAATAACATATTTTTTTATTAAGATACCAGGACAGTTTTATCTCCCTGACATTTCTGTCCCTATTAAAATGAAATTAAAATCAGAAGTTAAAAAAGTTAAAGTACTTTATATATAAATAGCATTTAAATGTATTTTTGAATGCATTTTTTAATTAATTACTGGGTTATTACTGGTGCACCAAGTCTGAAATTAGTATTTGTGGAGATTCAGTAACCATTAGCATACAAATCCTAACCAGCAGCAACAGTACACCTCTCTCTTGTTCAGGCTAGTACCGAAGATTCACATCTTCACTTTGGGCAAAAGCCTGTTTAACAGGTTCCCCAGTGAGAAAAAAACTTAACTTGAACTACTACTGCATCACAAGCCCATGGAGCTTTCTCAGGGAAATCATCATTGTTATTAATCATATTACGCAAAGTGAATGCAAACACAGAAGTGTGCATTATAAAAGCAACGATAAGTCTTGAGGGAATCAATGGTTCCTTCTATCTCCCTCCGGAGTCATTAACATTCCTCAGATGTTTGGAGTTCTTCAAGAACAAAATGTTAAGACATTCAGCACAGCTTAACGTCCCAAACGGGCTAAACTGCATGACCAAATTTGTAACTTGATACTTGTTTTTATTGCAGAATCCTCCAAAAGTACGATAGCAAATGCCAAGCTCCATTTCAAAGCTTATGAAAGCACTTACAAGTACACGCTGAGTGCAAAAAGAAACAAAAGAGGAAACCATAGCACAAATCGTATATTCTACTGAAGTTTTTCTGCTTTAGTGGGTGTGTGCTGGAAAGAAATCACATGCTAGCACATACACACATACACACAGAGAACTCTGTGTACCTTGGATGACAGAACAACACTACCTCACACCGCAGGACGGAGCAATCTGCATCACAGATCACCTGGTTCTTGTTCCAAGTGCATCTAGTCAAGCCCAGCCCACACAAATGGCTCATATGCCAAGAACACTATTTGCCCCTGTGCACACTGCCTGTATCCTGGACAACCTTAACTCTCTCTCACCTCTTTTCACACAGGTCTGGCTTTCTTTGGACAGTGTTGTGTAAACACCTGCACTGTCATCCCAGATGCCACCAAGTCAACTGTGTAAAAGGTTATTGCTTCATGAGATAGATTGCACTTTGTGTTGCACATAATAGTAAAAGTGTTTGAGGCATGTAAATCAAGCTTCAACAGAAATGCAGAATCGGTGCAGTGACACATGTGATTTATGACTTCCTCTAGCTGTGACAAAGTGATAGTGATCTCTTAAAAGTGTGCAGAGACCAGACTTCAAGTTCATTCAATTATTCATTGCATCCTTTGTGTACAGTATGTGACGTGGGAATGTTTATGCAGGGTAGTGAATGTGTAAGACAGGAGGGCAGCTGATTACAAGAACAGAGGCCTAACATACGATAACAACTGAACAAAAAACACTGAAAGCCAAACACTTGGCAGTGTCAACTGGCCAGACTACAACTATGCAAATGAGCATGCGAATGTTAGAATGTAAACAGAAGGAGGAGGTGGAGCTCGCAGACTGTGAAAGGGGAAAGCAGACAGATGTCAGGTGGAAAAATAGGTTATCACTCTGGTCGACAGCAGACAAAACCAACTAGACTTTTTCTCACCTTTTCCATGCAGTTTAAGTGATGACTTAAAGCAGCATGTATTTTTAAAATAGTGTGAATACAAGTAAAGTGGACAGTTTCTTTTCTTCTTTTTTTACATTTTATTACTGGTGCTGCTAGCTACAGTGTCGTTCAATACAAGCTAATAGCCTACTGTATATTATTGAGGCAATATAGATAATGATAGCTTATTAAACAAAACAAAACAAAAAAGTAGTCAAACCCACTATAACTTGGATTAGCCTTGTAAGCATCTTTCTCTTAAATCATCCATGAGGATTTATTTCCATGACACTGCAGGTGCATACTTTCTGTCAAGCCAATCATTATCTTTCATATAACCCTAAACTGTGCACTATGCTTTTCAAACATCACACATTTTAAAACATATTTTAGCAAAATTCTAACAAAAGCTCCGTTTTATTTTAATGATGATTCGTGTATCAAGTTAATACAAACTTTATTTTACTTGTATTAAGTCTAAGCAGAGTGCCTGTGTAAACAGCAAAAGCTACTTTTTCACGCACCAGCACTTTAAAATTCTGCAGCTGCTGAACTTCCGTAGAGGACTTTCTCGCGGTCATGCTTTATTTATTCAGGGACGTAAATGATCACATTGCAACAAACTATAGGTTCCACGGTAACAACTGGTGATTGAAACCCTTAGCTTGTTACCTGTACTACTGAGTTCGCCTTTTGGGAGCGTTTTATGTCAAATAACGTCTTGAGAAATCTACAAGCACCTAAAACAAAAACAAACACTCACCCAGCGGTTGTGTGTCCGTGTATCATGGGTGGAAGAGACGACCATACGATGCTTGAAAAGTTATCTATCACGATAGCACCAACGTCCCCTTTCTTAGCTCTCGGTGCACGTACAGTACAGTGAGATCAGCTGTTGTTGAGTTGTGTGTGTTCGTCAGTGGAAAACTCCCCCCACACTGCCTGACGTAAACAGTAACATGAGGACAAAAACAGCAGTCGTGACGCTTGGCGCGTGCTGCACACAGACACGCTTGGGTAAAGAACAGTCAGTCACGACGGAACTGGCCAAACAAACTTGTCAATGAGGAAAACCTACCCTGAGCAGCCAACATGACGCCAAATCATTCAGCTGCCCACCACACGAGGATGTGCTGGTTGTCCTTAGCTTGGTTTGCGTGATACACCCACAAAGAGCTCCTCGTTTAGCAGCAGTATGTTTTAGAAAGGGTTCTTAGATACGATACGATAATCCAGCCAAAGTCTGCTTTTGTTTTCTCTCAGTGAACCCTTGAAAATTGAGGAAGTAAGTGTTCTTTGTCATGGTCTGATAAAAGTTCTTTCTGATAAAATACTGTGTGAGCAATTGGGCTTATTTTGGGAACCAACCATTAGTGAAAAGCATATGACAGTTCATATGTCAGTATTGATTTTTGGATTTGGTAAGGATTGTTGTTGAAATCAGTTTCTATTTGCGCTGAAAATTAGTGTAGTATTTACAAACAGGTTTCACTTAAAAATTGCTCGAAAATTTCTCAAAAATTGTAATTACAAAGAAACAGCAGGAAACACATTCAATTACATGAAATTTCGAAGACTGAAAAAGTAAATTCTTTTAAAACAGTTTTATTTACAGCTTAGAAAATAAATGTGCAATGTAGAAGTAAATCCTAATATATTGACTACAAGTATTGAACATTTCAACTGTTATTGCACTGGGAAAAAATCAATTTTGTCGAATAAATATTGCCCAGTATATTGGGGCATGATGTCACAAACAAAATGGTCAATAACAGCTTTTTTCAACATGAATTAAACAGTACAGAAGACATCATGAAACTCATGAAACAGAAAAAAATGCACAACATAACAAAACATCATTCCACTGACTAACAAATATTGGAATTTACAACTTGTGTAATAAATTCTACAATAATGTATCCCATTTAAAATATGATGACATGCCTGATTTTATCTTTATGAGAAATTCCCTTGTATATAAATACTAAAAACGCACACACACACACACACACACACACACACACACACATTTGCATAAATTGGACTTAAAGTCTTAAGAAAATTTTAAATATGTTGTGACAACTAGCCCCAGTCTCTCTGATATTTATTTAACCTGATGATTTCTACAAATGCATTAATGGATCTTTTCCATTTTTTTTCTCTAATGAAGCTTGTTCCAGCTTATGCTGACAAAGAAAAGACAGCCAATAATAGAGGTCAGACAAAAGGCAGAGGAGAAAAACAAAAGACTGCTGCTCCAGCCACTCAGCCTATCACTAGAGAAACACTCCCTGGACACCAAAGAGCCTCTCCATGACAATGACTCTGTGAAACATCCATCACAGGAGACTTCTTGGGCATCATGGTTTCAGAGGCAGATGGTGACATCTTTGTGCCTTCCTCTCACTCTTTCTTTGTCTCTCCTTCTTGCACACACATGACACTGACTGTATCACCTCAATGATTTTCCATCTGTTTGGTAGTGAAACCACAGTGCACATATCACCCATCAGCCCCTCCTTCTAAGCTGGTGGTAAGACAGACATACAAAAGAACCACAGATGCTTAAAAAGCAGGTTAAAACATGTCAACAATACACTGGGGAATGAGCTTTCATATATAACACATCCATCTGCTGAAGGGTTCAATGTTTTGTATGAAATATATTGTGGTTATTATTAACTATACTGAGAACAGTGGACCACAAGTGAAATGCCATGTAGGTTAAGTTGTGTTTCTGCACAACTTATTTTTAGTGCATACCACAGACACTGCAAAACAAAAGCAAATCGATTCAAATCATGGACCATAAACTCTGTATGCAGAGTAAGAGTGCTAATGGAGAGAAGGTAAGCTCACAAACTACATCTGAGAATTACACACTGGACAAAAACAGATTTCTTCATCCAATGAGATGAGTCATCCAGAGCAAATGTTATTTAATATTTCTATTATATATCTCTGGAATAATTGATTCTGATTGGTCAGTCACATCATCATGTGGTCTGATATTTCCTAAAGACACTACACGATTTTTGTGCTGATTTTCCAACAATACACAGTTTGACGACTAGTCTGCAGATTTGAGTTGACAGATTTCGTAGAAAATCTCGTAGTGTATGATGGCCATAGACCCTGGTTTTTAAGCCTCCAACTATGATTCGATCTAGTCAGAAGAAATCAAACATGTTTGATATTTTCAGCTGATTTTAGAACACGTTGTTTCCTTTTTTCATGTGTCTCTTATAACAAAGTTGTTTAGTGCATAATGGTCAGTTTGTAATCTGTGACTATTATTACAAAGTCAGTAAGTATATGATGCCCAGAATTGTAAGTTGTGTAGTGTACTCCAGCCTTAATATTCACCATCGTCCATGTCAACACTCTATAACAGTCACAAAACTGGAGCTACTTTCATGTTTCTCATATCACTCCACAAACTCACTCTCTTGTTTCATAAAAACACAGCTGCTGTGCCTCAGTTAGCAACTGCTGTATAAATAAACACAACTTATTAATATTAATTTAACTGTAATCTTGTTGCCAGGCTGATTCCTTTGTAATTTTTTCTTAGTGGAAACTTTAAAGTGGTCGAATGATGCCATTTAAATTTTTCGTTTCTCTTTGGAGGTTAAAGCTCTTGGTGCATAAAGAAGATATGTAAAGTGGCAAAGACTAAAGTCTCAAGTCCAAAGACATATTTGTTAGAAAAGTTAAGACTTGTCCACGCCCCCACATGTCTATGTCACGATGTGGACCTTTGATTCTCACTGTAGTATTGTTGCTGCCTCCATGTTTCATTGTGAAAGCGAAACTACTTTTTTGGTCTTCCAAAAGAGGACACAACTAGAAATCAGTGGTTAATTTGTATTTACAACACTGTTCAAGAACAGTTCAACCCAAATACTCGAGTGTGTGCAGCACATTTTATAGAGGACTGTTTCCTGATCCTGGGAGAGAAGACTACAATGTCGGCTGTTCTGACACAGTCTGAAAGTATGTTAACATATGTAAAGGTTTGCCACTGATGATTCAAACACGAGTTTTGAGCAGTGTAGAGTACACTTGTTGTTTGTCATTCCTCCGATCACAAATGCAGACATGGTTTTATGTTTCCGTGGCACAATGCAATTCAATGCAACGCGTAAAAACACAGCATAGGTCAATCCGTAATTATGTCCCCAATGGATGCAACAAATGGATTGTTTGTAATGGGTTTTATTGTTTTAGTCTTGTAGCGCTGTTGTTCTGACATGCATCACAGTATGGTAAGGGGCGTAACATTTCAATAATAAATGATTTATTTTGTTTTTGTTGACTATTATCTCACAAAATAAATTCAGTTTTTTGTGTGATTTATTTTGTGATTTATCCTTTGATAATATGCAAATATTTAGATTCAATAACACACTGTTTACTTTGTGAAAATAGTCAGCTGACTGTATATTGACTGTAAAAAAAAAACTTTAAATAAAAATCATATTATTGAGCATCCACTAGCCAGCATTGTACATCATAAATGACATTCACAAACGTTTTTGATTTCTCTTATCATTAATGTCATCATCACTGAAATAATCCCAGTCATTTCTCCTGTTATATGCTACTTCATAACCATCTGTCACAAATTCATTTTTTCTAAACTGTGTTTAAACTGTGTCAACATATGCTGGTTGTTCTCAATCTATCCCCCTTCACTGAGGCAATCGGCTGTTGTGTAATAGTGAACCTACATTCCCCCCCTCAGGTTGATGCCACTAGCACTTGTGGCCCACTTTCTTTCAAGAAGTGGCCTACATACAAGGCAAACTTTACAAAGCTGTCGGCACAAAAAGCTCCAACAGTAATTTCTCACCCTTCACTGAATTCAGTCACATCCGCTCTGCTGATCTCTGCTGTCATAGTGGGAGTCTATGAAAAGTGCAGCAGACTGCTTCTGGACTTCACAAAACTAAATCAACATGCAATTCTGAGTTTCAAATGTCCATATGTTATATTTATTTATGACTTGAGGCAATGGAGAGTTAAATATCTCTAATCAAATGACTGATAAATACAGGTGGGATCTGAATACAGATTTAAATGTGAAATGCAAATCTAATAGCAGAGCCTTTGTGTTTGGGTATTAGCAGCAACAGCTATGGTTATGTTCCAGTGGTGTTTATCTATCCATCTGAATAGACAGGCTGAACTCTTCAAGACTCTTTGTTTGCACTTTTGCTTGTGTTGCCATGACAATTCAGTGCACCAGGTGTGTCCTACTCAATCTGCAGCTCTACATGGTAAGAAAAGGGTAAGGAAAGCAGCTTTAAACGTTCTTATGTTTTTAAGTCATAAGTATTGTATTGAAACATGTCCCTTTCTTGTGTCAATGGTCACTTGAATTAACTATTGTGGAAAATGAAAAGTTGAATCTCTCCTCACACAGAGAGACACACACTTCTGCTCCAGTAATTCTCATTGTGCTGCAGAGGATTCTCTTGGGTTCAACCTGTGTCTAAGTATAGCTCTCTATAAAAAAGTTTGCTGTAGTGCTACACATAGGTTTGGAAATACAGTACACCTTTCTCATTTCATTCACTGAGATCAAGATCTTTGTAGAGCTGTAGACAAAGAGAAGACAATGTGCAATCCAAGACCGACAGCAAAAAAATAAAATAAATAATAATAATACAAATCAAGTTTTCAAATGCCCGAGAATGTAATGACAGTCATTAAAAAAATCGAATGTAATTCAAATGCCCTTCATTTCTTTATAAAACAGAACTGCATTTTCCTCTTTAGTTATTAATAATTATTGTGTCGCAATAGTGAGTCATAAAGCACCAGAAAGAGAGATGACCAATAACGCCATTAGGGGTTTTATTGTTATCCTCCCCCACATCATTCACTATATAAATGTGACATATCCTCTTACGTTGCTTTGACGTCACTATGGGAAAAGCGACTGTCTGAAGCGGAAGGATGTGTCCAACTAGGGCAGAAATGGAGAAACGAGGACCGAGGATGTTCAGTCGACGTGTATAAAAGAATGACAAAGCGAAAAATGAGGATGTGATTTCTTGTAAAGAAAAGCAAAGTGAAATATCATTATGAAAGTTCAGGATTAGAAAGAGCAAAAATAGGACTGATTATGCACAAAAAGAATGTGTAACAATTATAAAATAGTTAGATAAAAAACACTTCGTTTATGCTCAAAGCACTAGCTAAAAGCACAAGATCTATATATATATATATATATATATATATATATATATATATATATATATATATATATATAATGACGTCATGTACCTATGATTCAGTAATGCAGCATCTTAAATAATTACACATTTATGGGAACGAGATCGCCATCTAGTGGTGAATAAGCGACATAATATTGGGATCCCTGTTGACTAGCACATGACAGAGAGCAACAGAGACGTTATAAAGAAATCATAGACGTTTGTAGAGATACATGAAGGGAGAGCGCTTGTAAGTCTTGACTGTTGGCTGTTCTGTACATTTGTTTGAACAGCATGAGTAGGACTATTATATCTAATAGAAAATGTACAATATATAAAATTTCTGTTTTCGCACAAAAGAGGTTGCCTGTAGTCAAATTCTGTTGTACCATTCTGTTTCTGGAGCTTAGGATCTCAAAGTCCATAGATCAGCATCCAGATAAGAGCAGATGCCTCTTCAGTGCATGACCTGGAAGGTGCTGAACAATGTTAAGCATTCGTTCATTCACTGTCTGTGAATAGTAAGATGATGGCCAGAGCACACATGACCTCAGTTAAGTGCATACTAACCTTTACTTTGTTCAAGTGTTTTGTCTAGACTAACATCGAACAGACAGCCATAACTTGAAACCCTCTTGTTGATGAGCTAATGAGTTTACATTTGAATATCAGTATGCTAACATGCAAGGAAGCTGTCATCAGATTATAACCATTTTTCTTTTAATGCTCTACTTATTAGTAAACATAATTATCAGTACTGTAAACGCAATGTATACAAGTTCCATTTTATGCCTTTATTTTACCTTCATGTCAGATTTGGTGAGAAATAAGTGAGTTTTCCGGACACCAGAGGTCAGGCTGTAAATGAGGGACTTTGTCCTGTGTGACAGGAGTGTCTTGTGAGTGATGCTCCAGTTCACACTGCAGAGCGAAACAGAAGGAAATGAGGAGCGCAAGACTGATCACTCAAGGTAACTCTCTAGCTAAAGATCTATTGTTGGAATATTTTGTCAGTTCGGTTTTTTTTTTTAGGGGGGAGGTACTTAAAGTCATATTTAGGCTCATAAATAGGCAAATTACCCAAATTTAGTCTAATGAACATTTAGTCATATTAAATGAACTGCAGTAACTGTATAGTGTTTTGATTCTGATTGATGTTTTAGAATATTTCTTCTATTCACTTTAATTTTATTCCTGTGTACATGATTTTTTTTTTTAAATCTGAACTTGTTTTGCTATTTGTGCGTATTTTGTTAAAACTGCACAATACAGCAAAGCTTTCAATGTGTAATGTAACGAAGTATATGAATGATAAACATTAACTGAGTCAGATGAGAGAAGGGCTGCCAAGAAGGTGGATCATGTGACCAAAGTCATTTACACACTGGTTTACTGGTGCTGTGTTAAACTGGATTAACAATTAATTTCAAGATCTATTTATATATTTTAAAATATTTTCCTTTTTTTGTGTTTATTTTGTATTATATTAATCTACCACAGCTGTTTGAATTAAATTAGGAAATAAATAAATTAAAATGAATTAAATAAAAAATAATAAGAGTATGATCTTTTTATTTGTCTTCATCCTGTAATCTACGGTGTTTAACAATTGTTTTTTGAAAAGAAAATACAAACAAATAATTGAAAATTATTGTTTATATACATTTACATTTAAGTAAAGAAAAAATCGAAGATGTGACGTTGTATTATTAGAAATTAATGCTATATTAAATGCTTGGTCAGTGTCGTTGTGGGTTTTGGTTCTTTTGCTGTTATGGGTTATAAAGACCTTTGAAATACTGAAATCGTTTGGCTTAACAATATGGACATATAATGCAGTCAAGACCTGCCTGGAACTACTTTAGCCATGGCTTTCGCTGAAAATAACTGCTCACACATTCTTCAACCAATCAGATTCAAGCATTCAACGGCCCCCGTAGCATAAAAAATGTAAATTCAAAGTTCAAATAACTGTTTTGTGTTTGATTTCCTTACTGATTTATTTTCTCCACTAAGATGAGCTTAACCTTGAGAAGAAGCCAATCTCTTAAGAGCCTCTCTGGAGGTCATAGTTCATGGTTTTGGGACAGAAGGACACCCGTTTCTCAGCTTGTTGAAAGGTAAATATGCAGACTACCATGTTCTATGTACAATATTTCACCTGTTCCTTGAAGTTTATTTCCTAAACTGGTTGTTTTGTTAGGTATGAGAGCTGTGTGGATCTCACAGATATTGACAGAGAAGAGGCATATTCCAAGGTAAAATCTCTTTGATTGATTGTATAATAAGTGGAATAGCAATACTCTCAATCAATTGCGGCATACATAGATCTCTGTATCCCACAGTCATCCGGCCTGCGAAGATCAAACCATGAAGAGAATAAAGTTGAAAATCTCTGGAGGAGATACGAGTCCCTCAGTGGGACAAATAACACCTTGTCCAGAAGTATTTCAATGGACATGCTGCCCCAGCCAGACCTGGTGGGCCCTAAAGCTCAGAGGGTCTTGTCTGAGTCAAAGAAGTATGTAAGCAGCCCTCGGCTCAACGTCACACCACAGACCAAAAGCAGCCCAATGAGTCCCAGTACCTCACAGTGGAGGGAGGCACCGACGGGGTGGGAGAAAGTCTATTCTGGTGCCACTACTGTCACCAGCGCCAAAAAGGACAAGGCTCATCAGGTGTGTGTAACAGTCACGTCATGTTTTATTTCCGTCTGTGTTTGTAAAACATGGACGATCTTGACTTAAGAAAGCAATATGTATGCTTTTCTCCTAATTTCATCGCTAAATTATGTGTTCAGCCCAGGGTTAGTTAAAACTAAAACTAAATCTATTCAAAACATTTTTGTTAATTGACATAAATCTGAAATAAAATGAAAAGGATTGATGTAAATTGAAACTATAAAAAAAAGAAAACGAATGTTTAAGTTGAAGCACTGAAATTAACTGGAAATAAAAATTTAAACTGAACTATATAATAATAAAGTAAAAGCACATTTAAAAAAATAGCGTACACATTTTTACAAAATGAAGATTAACATATAAAAAGAAAAGCTAATTCAATTAGTATATAAACAATACTTAACTGTTTCAGAGTCTATTCAATAGGAGCTGACACACTTTAAAATAGAGATACAAAATATGCTAATCTTCTAATATTATTTTTTTATTATTTTTAGTAATATTATTTTTATTATCATAAATAACTATTATTATTTATACTCTGTCATAAGAAGTCAAACAGGGTTTGGATTCAGTTCAATATGAATTCACATGTTTTTAATAATAACAAAAAAAGATTAAAAACAATAAATCAACATTGCCTTAATAATAACACTATGTTTATTTTATATTAAAAATCTATTGTTAACCTGTCCTAACCTGTCTAAAATAGGATAAAACAGTAAGTAATTATATTACTATTATTATAATAAATATGAAAATAACTTAATATATTTTATATTTTTTATATAATATTATAATATATAATAAAACATATTTTTGATTCCCTTGATAGAAAGAAAAAACCTTCAATGAGCCAATGAGAAGAAGGACAATCAGTGGGGTTCCTGGATGTGTCACCCGATCCTCCACTGGACCGAATGGTAAGTTGATTAACACATTATAAATACAACTAATTATTTGTACAACTAGTGTAAATGAGGGAGAATATATTTGCCAGTTATTTCTTCTTAGCTCAGCTGTGATGCAGGCAGTAACCGTGAGGTCAAAGGTCATGTGAACTTTATGCACTATGTGAGACAAAACCTTGGCATCTAAAGTCTTCCTACACAAGCATGCGATGCCAGCTGTCTGTGTTAAAAATATTCCTCAAATAATCCTAACAGAATAGTTTCGATTTAACATCACAGACAAAATCCTGTCTGCAAAGAGTGAGTCGTATTTCACAGGTTTTCAATGAGGGCCGAGAGCAGGACTGAATGTGAGGACACGTAAGTATGTGCACAGTGCATTCAGGAGACATGAAATACTGTATACAGTGACAGTTATGCCACAAACCTTACATTCCTAACACTTGAGTAACACTTTGGACTGGGCTGATTCAGTGTCTTTACTTGAAGAAGAAAAAAACGCTGTGCCTACAATGGTGTTTTACTGTCATATAGTGGTCATAAATGTATTTTAGACATAGTTAAACCACTTTTATTCGAATAGTTCACCCAAAAAGGTATGACGTGTATGAGTTTCATTATTCTGCTGAACACAAAGGAAGATGTTTTGAGGAATGCTGGTAACCAAACGGTAGCCACTGACTTACATAGTATGGAGAAAAAAAACTGTAGAAAGTCAATGGCTACCGTCAACTGGTTGCTTTCTTCAAATCTTCTTTTGTGTGCAACATATGACGGAAAGACATACAAGTTTAGAACAATTTCTGGGCAGTTGATGACAGAATTTTTTTGGGTGAACTGTCCCTTGAACAAAGTAAGAATGTAATTTTATTACATTTACATTTAATAATTTAGCAGTTGCTTTAATCCAAAGCAACTTAAAAATGATGGTAATAGAAGCAATTAAAACAACAAAATTCAATGACAAAAAAACTAAAAACAAATGAAAAGTCCTGGTAAGTCTAATGCAGTACATGTAGGAAGTTTTTTTTTTAATAATAATAAATAAAAAAGAATTAAATATAGATAGAAAAGAGATAAAATACACTGAGCTAGTGTTAGAGGGTCAAGTTGTTTAATAAATAAAATAAAACAAGTAGATAGAATAGAAATAGAGTAGAGAGAAAGTGTGTGTAGAAGAGATGTGTCTTTGGATTTAAGAAACCCAGAACAATAGATTATTAATATAAATAATATTATAAAATTATATTATAAAATTATAAAATTAATATAAATATACAATTTTGGTCATGTAAGCATTTTTTTAGTCATATAATTGAATTATAATTAATACAAATTTATTTTAAAGAAAAATAAAATTAGCAACTTTGCAAAAATAGAAAAAGTTTTTTTTTTAAAGTATATTTGTATATGTAGAACATATTAATGTTAATGTGATGAACTGTGTGAACTGACTTAAAACAGTCACTCTTTTACAAATGAAGTTTGTTAAGTGTCCAAACAGTTTTCAGGACCACTTTATACAATATTTTAAAAATATACAAGTTCTGTATATTATAGTCTTATCCACAATATTCCCCAAAACACAAAGAGACTATATTAAAACCTGTTAACTGTCACCCGTCCCGTCAGTGGCCCCCTACGTTTAATTCACTATATTACAATTAAATCCTAATCTAATCATGACAAACTATATATTGTTGGAAATGTCTAAAATAGATATTTTACCAATCTTTTTTATTAAAAAATTATGTAGGAAAAGTAATAGATTAATTTATGGCAAGAGTGCACCTCTTTGTTGCCTTTTTCTGTATCACGCTTTAGAAATCTTTAGAAATTATACATCACTTGAAAACTTAAAATCTGAAAATTCATCCTTTGAAACCCATTTTAAAATTAAACATTGCATTAACATGAAAAATGGTACATCAAAATCATGTTACAAAATGTTTTCAGTCATGAATCATACAAATTTAGATTTGGATCACGCACTTTCAAGTCTATGTCCAAAAATGTGAGTGACAGTTAAGAGGTTAAAGCTTAATTAAACAGAACCATGTCATTATCGCCTCAGGCTCTGTTTCAACAATTCACAAGTATTAATCCTCACAAGTACATTTATGGCTTTATTCAATGCCTTATTACTATTTTGAGATGTATTAGCAAGCTCTGTCGACACCATCAAACGTCACTTGGCATGACATTCCTATTAGTAGTATCCAGTTTTAGGATTTTTTTCATAAACAGTTAAAAATAGAACTGTTACATGAGAATCTTTCTGAACAGTCAGCCAAAAAGCCACTGAAATTAAAATTTCAGTACCTTTTAAACATCTGCTGGCATTAGGAATGATATCTAGACTAATGTGGGAATTATGCTGAAGGGGGTTCCCTGTGCCCCAGTCACTTCCAGAAGCCCTGATTGACTCAGGCGTGTGGAGGACCGCCCATGCTGCTTCCAAAATAGCAGGCTGGCCTCATCCCTGCTCCACAGTGAGCAGTGATAAAAATCAGCTGTCAGCCATTAGAAAGCACAGAGTCAGACAGGACTAGCACTACAGACAGCCTCAGAGTCAGACGAACACTCACAGAGACACACAAGTCATCACCTGCGGAAATATATACAAGACTGAGGCTTTAAAGGCAGTAAGACCTGCTATCAGGAACCAGCCATTCACTCTGTGAGTACAGTAATACACCAGATTATATAAACTAAATATGACATAAATTAAAATATTGTCATTTAAATTTGGATTTGGGAACTGTTTCTTAATTATAGCAGAACAGTCATGTTGTCGTTTTAAATGCAAATTTCAAATGATCCACTGATGTCAGGCTGCACGTCTAATGATGTAATGACAATCATCTAAAATGTATAATAATTAACCCCAAGTAAAAAAATAAAGGCAGTTACTTATTTAACCTGAGCTCTAAAAACAGGATGTTAAAGTAACAAATATATACACACATTAACATTCAAAAGTTTGTGGAGTCGGTGAGATAAAAAAAAAAAAAAAAAAAAAAAAGTATTTTGCTGACCAAGACTCCATTTATTTTTGACCAAAAATACTTTTAAAATAGTAATACTGTTATAAATGATTACCATCTCTTTCTATCTCAATATATTTTCAAATGTAAATCCAAAAAAATATATTTTCAACAGTCATCACTCCAGTCTCTAGTGTCACATGATCCTTCAGAAATTATTCTAAAATGCTGATTTGCTCAAGAAACATCAATGTTGAAAACAGTTCATATTTTTGTGGAAACCATAAAACCTTTTTTCGGGATTCTGTGATGAATGGGAAGTCTGTAAAAACAATGTTTATTTCGTAACAATAAAAGACTCTTTACTTTTGTTAAAGTAATACATACCTATTGAATAAAAGTATTAATTTCTTTCTTTCTTTCTTTTTTATCTTACCAACCTCAGACATTTTGAATATTGTGGTTAATATCATAAAGTTAAACATGCCTTTGTCAATACTGCCCTATTTTAAGTCATGGTTTTAAGTTGTTGTGGTTTCAACAAGACCTTAGAGTGCTCACAGGAAACTAAGGAAGGCAGCTGAAGTGAATAAATACCAAGCGCATATCACGATAATTTGGACAGCTGTCGGCAGCACAAAAGCACTCACATTTTTGGACGCTAATAGCTGTGTCCTCCATTCCTGCTTCTGGATAGCTGTGAATGAGAGCTGACTTCATCATGTGTAGATCATTTCATGTAAATTCAATTTTAAATGAAAAAAGTAAACAGGGAGAGATGGTCAATGTTTAACTCAACAGAGGCCTTTGATCTTGTCCATAACCATACATTATAATTCCTTGATTACACCATTTATATCAGATTAGGCTTAATGGAAATGCAAGCTCACAAATATCAAATTAAATTTTACATAACCTTTAAACGCAGTGTTTTCATTTAAATCCTTAAGCTAAATGTTTTGTTGCTGCTGCTTCTTAAAACGTAATAATTTGACTGAATGCATTTTTAACAAACCAGAGAGCACAATATTCAGGCTTGTAGACAGCTTGATGATATCTCTCTTTGCTAAACAGTAACGACTATAGCGAGACCCCAGTATTGTGTGGCCCTGTTATTCTGTGTGCTCATCCAGCTATGCAAACGTTTTAAGCCCGGACTCGTGAGTGGCGCCAGTGATGGGTCCTGTTCTTTTGTCCCATGAGAGCTTACAGTGTGAAAAACAGAGGTATGCGTGAATACAGCTGACAGACCTGTGCTGCCTCTAGCGCTCCTGGCCTCATAGGGAAAGCTTTTGTTTTGATCAAGCTTACAGCAGCTTTACAATAATTTGATGTGCTCTTCGGCTGCTCCAAACCATAATTACATCATCATCAGGAATCACAAATGATCTACTCTAATTCAGCATTCAGAAATTTCAGGTCACGCCAAGCACACTAATCCAGAAGAAAAAAATTCTGGTGTCTGCTAAATAACCATTATCATTATAATAGCTATTTTACCACCACACAGTATTGTTTCTGGACGCCGATCCAAAAAATAAAATAATAAATCTCTGAAAATGCTTAAATGATGTTAGCAAAAATGTACATTTCCCATGGTCAAAAAAAAAGGGCTAGGTTCAGAAGGATGAATCAGGGAAGATTTGTCCAAGAGTGTTTTGTCCTCTGAGAATGTGAAACCTTAAAAAAGGGTCAGGATTGGGCTGACATGACTGTTGTTTCTTTTGCCATTTTCCAATGGTCATGCTAAGAAATACAATCAAATTGTAATAGCATATCTGAAAGATATACAGACAACTGACTGTAGCAAATGTAAAAAATAAAATAAAAATCTAGTCCAAATATTTTCCAATTACACATTCTTATTGTATCCGTGGCGCTAAATAGTTTCCAAAGGTCCTTGAAGTATAATAATAGCACACAGATAAAAGCATACCAACACCAGCCTCAGTCTATATATACACCACTATCAGAGCCACTAAATGGCCAAGGAACTGGGTCAGCTCACACTTGTCTTATTTCTAGCCTACTTCTGATTTACTGTCTAACACAAAAATGTTTTAAAAGCCTTGGGTTTGGTTTTTATTTATTTTTATGAACATAAAACGATGACAAAATCCGCTTAGATACAATGGCATAGATACCATTTCTGCTTCAGATAGTTTCTGTCACGTTTGCATTTCATAAAGCCTTTATAAACAGCTTTATGTAGGAGCTTTTTTTAATGCACACACAACATTTAAAAACAATCTTTTATAGACAATGCAAGTTAATGAATAATTAAATTGTGTTCTAATAATCACCAGGTAATACAAAAAAAAAACATAATCGACTATGGAAATCCATAAATTCTTAATCCAAAAACAAGTCAAATAAAACAATGACAAACATGTCATTAAATTACATTAAATTAAATTTATGCATTTAGCAGACGCTTTTATCCAAAGCGACTTACAGTGCATTCAGGCTATCAATTTTTACAAATCATGTGTTCCCGGGGAATCGAACCCCCAACCTTGCGCTTGCTTGCTAGCGCAGTGCTCTACCAGTTGAGCTACAGGAACACATGTCATAATAATTAATGATATACAAACCCAATTCCAAAAGAGTTTGGACACTTTACAAATTACAAATAAAAACAGAATGATGTGGAAGTTTCAAATTTCAATATTTTATTCAGAATACAACATAGATGACGTATCAAATGTTTAAGCTGAGAAAATGTAACATTTCAAGGGAAAAATAAGTTGATTTTAAATTTCATGGTATCAACACATCTCAAAATAGTTTGGACAAGGCCATGTTCACCACTGTGTGGCATCCCCTCTTCATTTTATAACAGTCTGCAAACGTCTGGGGACTGAGACAAGTTGCTCAAGTTTAGGAAGAGGAATGTTGTCCCATTCTTGTCTAAAACAGGCTTCTAGTTGCTCAACTGTCTTAGGTCTTCTTTGTTGTATCTTCCTCTTTATGATGCGCCAAATATTTTCTATGGGTGAAAGATCTGGACTGTAGGCAGGCCATTTCAGTACCCGGATCCTTCTTCTACGCAGCCATGATGTTGTAATTGATGCAGTATGTTGTCTGGCATTGTCATGTTGGAAAATGCAAGGTCTTCCCTGAAAGAGACGACGTCTGGATGGGAGCATATGTTGGTCTAGAACTTGCATATACCTTTCACCATTGATGGTGTCTTTCCAGATGTGTAAGCTGCCCATGCCACACACACTCATGCAACCCCATACCATCAGAGATGCAGACTTCTGAACTGAGTGCTGATAACAACTTGGGTTGCCCTTGTGCTCTTTAGTCCGGATGACATGGCATTCCAGTTTTCCAAAAAAAAACATCACATTTTGATTCATCTGACCACAAAACAGTTTTCCACTTGGCCACAGTCCATTTTAAATGAGCCTTGGCCCAGAGAAAACACCTGCACTTCTGGATCATGTTTAGATCTGGCTTCTTTTTTAACCTATAGAGTTTTAGCCAGCAACTACGAATGGCACGGTGGATTGTGTTCACCGTCAATGTTTTCTGAAAGTATCCCTGAGCCCATGTTGTGATTTCCATTACAGTAGCATTCCTGTATGTGATGCAGTGCTGTTTAAGGGCCCGAAGATCATGGGCATCCAGTACAGTTTTCCAGCCTTGACCCTTACACACAGAGATTATTTCCAGATTCTCTGAATCTTTGGATGATTATTATATGCACTGTAGATGATGATCAATTCAAACTCTTTGCAATTTTTCTCTGAGAAACTCCATTCTGATATTTTTCACCGCAGCATTGGGGAATTGGTGATCCTCTGCCCATCTTGACTTCTGAGAGACACTGCCACTCTGAGAGGCTCTTTTTACACCCAATCATGTTGCCAGTTGATCTAATAAGTTGCATATTGGTCCTCAAGCTGTTCCTTATATGTACATTTAACTTTTCAATTATATAGAAACCACTAATAAAGTTGCATACGCAATAGGAGTCATGATTTTTAGTTTATAAATTATTTCTGACTGTAGTTTTAAAACAATGTTTGTTTTTTTCTGTAAATTAGATAACAAACATTTCAAGAAAGACAGAAAATCTGCCTCCTATCAAGACCACAAACCTAAGTACACATCCTCTCCTATCCCGAGCGTGAAAGACAGATCTGCCCTTTACCTGTCAAAGGTAGCAGCTGCAGACTCCTCAGGATATATCGAACAGCAAGTGAGTGCTCACTGCATCTGTCATATCGCTCACAACACACAGGCATCTATGAGGTCAAGTGCTCAGACTGAATCACACACATGCATGCATTGCTGTGAAGTCTGGTACATGCTCTTTTTATAGTACATGTCTCTTGTTAGGAAGTATTTTCCTCAGTCACTAAAGTGATGTGTTGTTAAAACTGCTTTATGCCAATTAAGTAATGAGTGTCTTCTATGTAAAATGAGCAGGAATAATTAAACATGCTTCTTTTTCAGGGCAGTGCGTTCCAGGAGCACTCAATTTCAAGCGGAAAGAAGAAACAACAGAGCAAGGTATGACCAACAGTTCTAGCTGACTTTAAGTCTTGATCATCATGTAAGCCTGCTGTGTGACTAATGACTAATTATAATAGGTGCTGTGTTACTTATTTAGAAACAAATATAATGGAAATTACACCGTGAATGTCTTGGTGTATATGTGTGTGTGTGTGCGTAACAAGAATTCATTTAGCAATGCTTTATTACAATATTTCCACACAGGCAGGATATGTTACCATTATAATTAAATCAAAATCAAAGCCATGGTAACAGTGATGTTGTAAAAATGTAGCCTTGTTAATGACAGAATTTGTGATACAGTGAAAGTAGACTTCTTAATGGGTAAAAAGGCACACATATCTAAAAGGCACAGCATGAAAATCTTTTGAGTTTGTAGTCTTTGTAGCTTAATGCATTTTATGATATTCCTGCATTTAGTTGCCATTATAGCTGCCGTTTTGTTGTGGTCGCTGTGGATCATATTCTTGTTCCTATTCGTTCAAACTTTTTTTGTTTTCAAAAATGTTTGGAAATGAAACTGTATTTGTTGTGGAACATGAATTTCCTACTAACAAGGCTGAAAACCATCATAAATGAAGTCAAACCTCACATGAATGTGTGTGCAGTGAACTAAATCAGCTGTTCCAGCTAAACTCAAAAACAAGGTAAAGTATGGCTTTTAAGCTTAATAATACTAACATTTTTATTCGAAACAGAGTCTTAATTAAGAGTTTAACATAATGACAATTTAATTCATTGTGTTGTGGAGAGTAACTTGAGACTTCATACTTCTTCTTTGCATCCAAGATGGCAGAAAAAGCCAAACAGATAAAAGTGACAGATGTCTCCAGTGGAGATGATGATTTTCCTCCTCCTCCACCTCCTTTACCAAGACCTCAAGTTCTGGAATCACTTCAAAAGGATCAAAGCCAGATCTTTCTCCCCATACCACCTCCAAAAGAAACCTTCTCCGAGTTCTATCAGCATCGACAGAAAAGTGAACTGAAGCGTCTTTTTAAACACATTCATCCTGAATTAAAGATGAATCTTGATGATGTAGATGATGAACTAATAGATGCAATAAATCCCCAAGCAGGAGACACAGCATATCAGGGAGAAGTCCAGTCCATGCGCTGGATATTTGAGAACTGGACTCTTGACAATATTGGAGACCCACATGAAACTAAAAAACTTCTCAATGAGGAAAATCTTCAAGGTGGGGATGTGAGGGGCACATCCTCTTTGTTTGAGCATTCAGTGTTTGATGGTCAACACACATTAGTGGGAGAGAGGCCAGGTGTAGTAAAAGGAGATGTTCGCACATCCACCTGGTTGTTTGAGACACAGCCCCTAGATTCAATCAGTAAGACAAAGATGGAGAATGAGGAAATCGTGGAGGTCGTACTGAAGGAACCCGTTCAGAAGGGAGATGTGAGAGGTACACGCCTCCTGTTTGAATCCAAACCACTGGAAGCTTTAGGCCGCTGCTGCTCTGTTGAAGACCAGCACTTTTTAACACTCAAATCAGAACTCCAGGAGAATAAAGGAGATGTGAAGAAAACCGTCAAACTCTTTCAAGCAGATCCCTGTTGCGCAATTAGGGATAGCAGTGGCCAAATCCATGAAATCAAATCAATCTGTAGAGAGGAAATCCAAAGCAGTGAATTTAAAACCGCGCGTTGGCTTTTTGAAACTCAACCCTTGGACCACATTAATAAAGGAGCTGGTGTGAAAATAATTAGAGGGATCTCACTTGAGGAAGCCCAGAAAGGTGGTGTTGATGAGAAAAAATGGATGTTTGAGACCCAGCCACTTGATGCAATTCATGAAGGTGCCGTGGAAGAACAAAAGTTCAAAGGAACAGTGGAGGACATCATTGGGGAAGCAGATGTTCATAACAAACTAAAACTTTTTGAAAACCAACCCCTGTCATCTCTTAAAGGAGAGTTTGTTGGTGAAATTTCAGAGAAGGAGGCAATTGTTGGAGGAAATGTAGGATCCACACTATGGCTTTTTGAAACTCAGCCCATGGATACTCTGAAAGACAGCTATGAGGTGGGACAGCTTAAAAAAGTTGTGGTGTCAAGTGACGAAAAAGGGGAAGTTGAAGGCAAAAGGCTGCAGTTTGAGAAATGCAGTATTGGGAAAACTACAATTGACAGTGGAAACAAAGTTCAAGATGTTGAGAAAGGAGATGTGAAGACTTTCAAGAACCTTTTTGAAACATTACCTCTTAGTAACATCTCAGAGAAAGCACAAAGTCATATCGCCGAAATTACAGCTGGGGATGTCAAAGGCAACCGTTTACTATTTGAAACCACGCCACTGTATGCAATTAAAGACTGCGCTGGAAATTTCCACAAGGTCACGACTGTCAGTAGAGAAGAATCCATCAAAGGGAACGTACAGAATTACAAATGGATGTTTGAGACAAAATCCTTAGACCAATTTGAAGAAGGCAGTGGAAAAGTAGAGCTCATCAAGGGCATTACAAGGCAAGAGGACACGGCAGGTGATGTGAGGACAGCTAAATGGATGTTTGAAACACAACCTTTGGATTGCATCAATGTGATTAGAAAGAACGAAGCAGATTCAGTAGTAACGCAGGAAGAATTTCAAAAGGGTAACGTGAAGACGTGCAAATGGTTGTTTGAGACACAACCAATGGACATTTTGTATGAGAAATCAGAAAGGAACCAGAATGTAGAAGCAGTGCCAAAAGCTGATGTGAAGTCCCACACTTGGTTTTTTGAAACACAGCCACTGGATAACAATAAAGACAAGAAGGACTTCAGTTTGAAATTATGCAGTAGTGTGCAGGAAGACATTAAAAGTGATATGAATGTAAAGACAGTGAAGCACCTGTTTGAAACAGAAACTTTGGACAGAATAACAAAAAAGCAAACTGATTCTGGCCAAAATGTAAGATATGTCAGTCAGGTGGATATCCAGTCTGGAGATGTCTCACGTGTCAAGGAAATCTTTGAATCCAAGTTACTTCATGAAATAGGAAGTGAATGTGTCAAAGACTCTAAGGAGCAGAAAAACGAAATTCAGTCAGGTTCAGTCCACAGATTCACTTGGCTGTTTGAGAATCAGCCTATCAGTAACATTAATGAGAAGGAGGATGGAATAACTCAAAGTGTCAGTGATGTTGAGGTTGGTGATGTCGGAAGCAAGAAATTTATTTTTGAAAGTTTCTCTCTAGACAAAATCCAGGATAAAGACAAACTGCTTGAGCACCAGCCAATGAGTGTTGAGAAGCCCACAAGAAGCAGTGGTAATGTGAAGTCCAGCACTATGCTTTTTGAAACTCAGCCATTATATGCAATTAGAGACAAGGACGGACAGTTTCATGAAGTTACCACGGTAAAGAAAGAAGAAGTGATGAGAGGAGATGTCAGGGGTGCAAGGTGGATGTTCGAAACCAAGCCACTGGATACCATCCAAGCAGACAAAGAAATCTATGTCCTCCGTGCAGTTACACAAGAGGATGTGCACAAGGGAGATGTGAAATCAGCACGTTGGAAGTTTGAGACTCAGCCCCTTGACTCTTTCAAAGCTCAAGAAGGGCCCTCGGTGAGGGTTGTTGAAGATGTAGGCAATGGGAAAAGTGTGAAACAAAGCAAGCAACTTTTTGAGACTAAGCAAGCGGGTCAAAAGAAGTGTGTGCGAATGGTGAGTGTTACAGATGTTCAACAAGGTGATGTACGTACCTCAACCTGGCTGTTTGAGAATCAACCTATTCATACTATAAAAGGTGAGCCAGATCGGAACGCCATCTTGACAACTGTACATCGAGAGGATAACACAAAGGGAGATGTTAAACGCTGCACTTGGTTATTCGAATCACAGGCCTTAGATAAAATAAAGACAGATGAATCTATTGAAGAGCTTGCTTCATCAAAGGAAGAAATTCCCAAGGCAGACGTCAAAAGCACAACCTGGTTATTCGAGACCACGCCGCTGGACAAAATCACTATAGAGAGTGTGACAGACATACTCTTCCGCCTTTGCCATAATGCATTCATTCATTCAAGTGGAATCATCATCCAGGCAAATGATTATATGTATGTAAACATGGCAAAATATCAGATTGTTAAAAACGAGGGGCCTAAAGTTCAAAAAGAGGAAGTTGTTGAAGGTAACATCAGGAACATAATGCTGCAGTTACTGTTTAAACCGAACCTGAAACCTAAAGTTGTTCTACTTAAAGAGGACGAACAAGGCAAGATGCACAGCACAGTGCTTGAAATCCCATTCGGATTCACAGATAACCCTGAGGCAGAGTGTAAGGCCCAAGAAGCAGTTAAAATAATTGAGAACTTGCTCGTCCAACATAAAACAATCAAGACAGGCTTGGTGATGCAAGAATCCGAAGGTGGGCAGCCGGAGATGACAGTGTATTCCCTCCACTGTCAAAGCAACGTGACTGAGTCGCAAGACATTGCACGAGGAGATGTCAAATCCACCATTGGCAACCTCCTAGCCACTGCCCACAACCAGCAAACCAAACCGTCTTGCAGACTGGAACAAAACGAGAGGGGCAATGTTGATTTGTATCGAAGCTGCATTGAAAAGGGCGACCTTAAGAGTCTACAGCAAGAACTCTCTGAGGAGGAACTGTCAGACTCTTGTGGAGATAAAATTGAAATTATTCAAGGTGATGTCAAGGAAGCGAAGCGAAACCTAAATCAACAAAGGGATCAAATTGAAAGAACAGTCTTGGATGTTGTACCAGGAGATGTGAAGAATGTCAAAAAGGTTTTCTCAGAGTTCTGCATAGACCTGGACGTTGGAAACTGCGTGCCAAAGGAGGAGATCGTCAGAGGTGATATTTTGTCGGCCAAGCAGCAACTTGATGACGCAATCAAACAGCCAGTCATGGTCCAGAAGGAGGAAATCGTTTCTGGAGACATTAAGGCGACCCTTGAATCCTTGGAGAGGGCAAAACAACAAAGCATGCATGTGGAGCGTGAAGTCATCGAACCAGGCACTATTTACGATTTGAATATAGAGGCAGAAGAACTGTGCTCAGAAGAAAACAAAAGGAAATTAATTAAGGAGGAAATCATTTCAGGGGATGTTAAGGCTGCCAAAAGATCCCTGGAGAGGGCAAAGAACCAAAGCATGAGAGTAGAGCGAGAAACTGTCACTCCTGGAAAGCTATATAATATAAATGAATCGTCTCAGTGCCAAAGCAACACAACAGTGGAGCAGTCTACAACATCCTCCTTCAGTAACCAGCGGATTACTACAACATTTCGAAAGGTTAGTGACATAGAAAAGGATCAGGGATCCAACGAAGCAGTTTGCTGTCAGAATGAAGTGGGAGGGCGAGAAAATATAATACTTGTTAGTACAGATGATGACTCAAGAGCGATAGATAACAGTGCTCAGGTTTTAGAGTTAGTGCCAGATATCGTTAAAGGTGATGTGAAGGCTGCAATCCATTCATTACGAAGTGCTGCGACAGAGCAGAGAAGTGTAGTCAGGGAGGAAGTTGTTAGAGGTAATATGCAAGAGACACTCCAGTCTCTTGAGAAGTCTAGTATTAATATTTCTAAAGGAGATTTCAAGGCAGCAATGTTATTCAGACAATCAGGACAGTCTTACACACCAAGCAGAATGACAGACGACTCAGGGACTGTAGAATGCAAGCAGAGTTTTGTAAATTTGCCTTCATCTGACACTAAATTATCTTCTTCGGTTTCAGTGACCGGAAGTGAGCATCTGACGATCTCGGCACTGAATTCAGAATCTGTTAGCTCAGACGCGGACTGTTCAAAGCTCTCGAAACCTTTTTCAGGAAGAGACAAACATCCACCACCCATGCATTTAAAAATTGGTAATCAGATTAAAGATCAAAAGCCAATTATTCCACCAAAGCCATTACACATCACCACCAGCTCCAATCATATTACAGAAACCCCACATATTTGTCCAAGCTCACCTGAGCATCTTAGTAATAAGCAACATACTCCTGCAATCCCCCCCAAAGTTGCTCCCAGCAAAACTTCTTTGCATAGAAACGAAACTTTAAACCAAATTAAAGAAAAACCATGCAACATTCCTGAACCAGTTCAAAGGACAAACTTGACCGATCCTACGGATTTTCAAAAGATGCAGTATACTGAGCAATGGGTTCAAAATTCCCACATGCAACATACAGACACTCCATCAGTCAGTAAAACAGTCTCTCTTGATGACGAATCCTTTGCTTGTAATAGAGAAGGAATGGAGAAAAATGTGATTCAGAGGATAAATGCTGCAGAGGAGATCAGGATGTGTATGCAGAGTTATTCAAAGGATGATGACGAATTAAACAAAGGTTTTAAGGTTGCACTTCAGAATTTTGGAGAAAAGACAACAACCTCGGTTTTCCCAAAGAAAATTAAAGTTGTGCAAAAAGAAACCATCCGGGAACAGGCTAAAACTTCCGAAGAGAACACAAATAAAGTGGAGTTACACTCCACCAGCAGAGACACACCTGAAATGTGTGACGTTCCTTCTCAGAACCAAGTTGTTTTAAGAGAAAAGAAAGCTAGGAGAGAGACAGAAGATGAGCGCCGCCAGAGACTCTCCGTCCACAAAGATGAGATCATGAGGGGCAACGTCAAAGCAGCCATGGAGATCTTCGAAAACCTTATGAGACGAGAAGAGCTGAAGATCATTTTGTCAAAAGTTCAAGAAATAGAGGGGGAGACTTGTGAGGTGGATGTCAAATCTCTAACGACTTTGTTTGAGAATGTGCCTGCTTGGATTAGCAAGCCCGTAAAAAACATGAAACGCAGACATTGTCCAAGAGCTGGCACAGAGACAGAGGGCTTAAGAGATGATGTTGAGAGCATATCCTCTGTTGAGTCTGCATTTGAGGACCTAGAGAAAGCAAGCATGGATATCATCAGTTTGAAAGAACAGACATTAGCTAAACTCCTGGAAATTGAGGAGGTGATAAAAAAAGCTCTGTACTCGGTTTCAAATTTAAAGTCTGAGGCAGACATTGCTGGGTTGTCAGGCCTGTTTAGTGAATCCTTAAATGCGAGCAATGTCTCGCCAAATACTAAAAACATTAGGAAAATTAGCATTGTATCCAGCAAAGCAAAACCTGTGCAATCTAAACAGGTACAGAGTACTGATAACAGGTGTCTGCCCAAAGAGGTACCACATGTACATCAAATGAGCAAACCATGCTCAAATGTCCCCTGCTCGCCTTCATTCATTTCCATTCATTCTGCTGCAAGAAAACCTGCTGAGTCACCTGCATCCCTACAGCCTCACTCAGATATCCTGAAAGCAGCTGATCAACCTGATGCAAGTAGCATCTTTAGACAGTCCTCCCCTGACAAAAGCTCAGCCAGCCATGTTTGCACCCCTCCAAGTCCTAAGAGGAAAGTCAGCATTCTTGAAGTACAGCGCATTCCTGAGGTTGCAAGTGGAATCATTGGCACTAAAACTGTCAGTGAGAAATACGAAGAGATAGACTGCTTTGGGAACACTTACTTCTCTTCCAAAAGATCTACCTTTGTTACCAGGCAGTCTGAGGGTGAATTATCCGCCTCATATGATAAAATTACAAATCCAGGGAGATATGAAGAAATGGCTTCACCTGTTTCACAACATTCTGGCCAAACCTTCTCCTCAAATTCTTTGTCTAAAATCAAAGACAGAAAAGTGTTTGTTACTTTCAGTCATCCCAACACAGAAAAACATTAACCTGTCTGCCCATTTTGTTTTGTGGGAATTTTTTTTTTTTTTGCTGAATGTTAGCGCTATATTTCTATTTAAGATGCTTATGTATTAGTTTTATTGGTCCTCATTTTATATGCGTGTACAATAAAGAGTTTTACTGTAATGCTTTAAGAGCAAGGTTTTTTTGTACTGTTGCAATTCTTATGCTGTATATTAAAATTATCTAAAATAAAATACTTACAAAGCAGTATTTGTTTAATTTTTAAATTATTTCTATAAAAAACCATGCTATGACAATTTTGACCTTTTTTTCATAGGAGGTTCTTTACGCTGTGAACATCATGCATAAACTCATATTCCATGTCTATATTGTTGTCATAGTTCCTGTCACCTGCTAAAGAGATGTGCTCTGCATGCCTGATGCCAGTTTATCCAATGGAGAAAATGACGGCAGATAAACTAATCCTACATAGTTACTGTTTCTGCTGCAAACACTGTAATAAAAAGCTAAGGTGAGACAAGGATATCCCGATAATCCATTTTGAAATTCCAAAATCATTTTCCTATACATTAGAAGGCAAATCAGTTCGAAAAATATTTGTGTGTAATCCTAGAACATTATGAAATCTGTGATTCTTAATGACAATTACATTTGCTAATCAAAATATTGAATCAAATGATTTCCTCTAATCACAAATCAAGTACGACAACACTTAATTCCCTGGGAAATGTTCTGTTTTAGAGCATATACTTGAATCTTCACTTGTGTACTGTTGTTCATTACAGCATTTACAATTACTCTGCTCTTTATGGAGAGTTCTACTGCCCATCACATTACCATCAGTTGTTTAAGAAAAAGGGCAACTATGATGAGGGTTTTGGCCATAGACAACACAAAGACCGCTGGCTCGTTAAAACAGAGGAACCTAAACCTACTAACAAATTCAGCTCAGCACGTAAAACAGAGCTTACATGTGTTGATGCAACTGTAGATGAGCCTAGAGCACCATCATCTCGACAGCAAAGAAACAAAGATGATCAATTGAAATGTCCCGACAACACGAACAAGCTTAAAATAAGCTGGCCACCAGAAAGCAGGGGGACCCGACACAGCCCTGTATCACACAATACTTCCTCAGCCTCAAGAAGTACAACAGACTGGTCAAATCACAAGCCTTCTGCTGCACGAAGCTCCAGAAATGCTCTTGAAAAGAAAAGGTTTCATTCTGGGCTGGATGAAATGGACAAAACTGTTCAGCTATCACCTCGGGTTTATGAGAAGACAAACACATACGCCTCTCCCTCCACGATAAAAAGTGCACCACATTCAGAGGATGTTTATACAAATCATCCAAGAGGTACAAAATCATTGCAGAAGACTGCAGATAGAGCTGGAACACAAAGTAAAGTTTTAACAGGTGGGAAAGTGACAAGCAGAAACTTCAATTCTGTTACCTCAAGTACAGATTCTGTGAGAGGAGACAATTTGGCTGAAGATGGGAAAGCAGATAGCCCGACGAAAATTAAAAAGTCTGTCCGGTTTGTTTCAGATTTAAATATAGACAAGGAAACCAACACAGAGATAACCAGTGAAGAAGTTGAAAGCTCTACTGATGCTTTTGTTGAACCTGCAGCTGTTAATGTTAGAGTAATAACAGCAGATATGACAACCTTTGAATCAGGAATAGAAATAGAGGAATCACCTGTGGACGGTTTAATAGACAAAATGCACCATCCATACAGCCATGATTCTGTTGGATATCCCAAAGCTTTAGATGGACAAAGGCAGGATCCTTTCCTCCCGACTGTAGGAAAACAGGAAAGTGAAATAACAAAAGCAAATGAGGAAAATATGAGTGAGATGGAAACCATCCTGAATCTTGATGAACTGCAGATAAATGACATCCCAGCATGTGGTAAAGAAACATTTAAACCAGGTAGTGAATCATGTGATTTGGAGCAGGTTGATGAGACGAAAAAAGAGGTCATTGAAAGTAATGCCAATGCTGTAACCTCCAAAAATCAACAACCCACAGATATTATTAAGGTTGAATCTAAAGTCCCTGAGTTGTTGGATATGCCTCCAAAATCTGATAATAAAAGCAACACAAAGGTTGCTGACAAAAAGGCCATGGATAAAGGGAATAAAGGTTCTTGGTCTAAAGGTAAAAGCCCTCTTTCCAAACTCTTCACATCTGGTCCAAGTAGGAAAGAGAACAAAAGTGAGACAAAAATGGAAAGCAAAAGATCCGATGTCAAACCTAGAAATGTACTGGGCAGACTCTTTTCATCCTCTGAAATAGATTTAGAAATAAAGAAAACACCAGAAATCAAACCTGAAACTACATGTGAAAAGGAGCCAGAGAAAACTGGAGTCACTGTAGATGACACTACATTGATACAAGAAAATGTTTCCCTATTTCCCCCATCGTCTGAGCCCACCTGTCAAAACGCATCTCAAGAGCCCATAAACCCAACACAAAACCAACTAAGTGATGCTGCAGAAGAACCAAATCTAATCGAGAGCCTTGAAAATCCCATCCTATTGCATGATGGAAGCTCTGCTGACGAGACTGTACCATCAATAAACCTCGAGTCAATTGAACAGCACAAGCCCACTTCTGTTGGTTTTGGGGAGATGGAAAGAAATGAGGCTCTTATTCCTTCACAAGAACACATTCATGTAGATCTGACCTCTCTTGACTCTTCAAAACATTCAGGTCTTGAGGAGAGCCTCAGTTCCTCTTTGCCTCAGAATGAAGATACAACTGGTTTTCTTGATTCGTCTGATGCATTTACATCTCAAGTTGCAGGCCCTAACACAGATTCCATTGCTTTTTCAGGTTCAGATACACTTGATTATACACACAGTGACACATTGACAGACATTATGGATTTGGAAACTCCATCAGTAGATCTAGGGAGCTCCATTATTCAAGAAGACCCATTTGGAGAAAACACTCAGGGAGAAATTGGAGATATGACATCAGGTCCTTTTGTTAATTTGAATCAAAAGACTCTTGATATTTTTAGTTCATCAGAGTCAAGTATTGAGGCAAACTTGTATGGTTTTGGAAACACCTTAACTGAAGTCAATAAAAACGAAGCAGTTGTTTCCTTAGAAATGACTGATGATCCCTTTGGTATGAACAATGCACCAGTCCAAACAATGGATATATTTGGAGGTGACGATATGCTCACTGTCTTTGATCAATCGTCCACTAATAATTTCTTTGATATTATGACCAACAGTGAGACTCCTAGTCAAAACCCTTTTGAGGGAATAACAGATGGTCAACTGGAACCAAATGGAGTTTTTGACTTTATAAGTTCTGAAGATGTCCCCTCAACACTATCAGTTACTTCAAATGTGTTTGAACAGAAAAGCTCTGAAAATTTCATTCAAAGTGAGGTTAACAATGTTTTCGAGAGTAAAGGCAATCAATCAACCTCTAATGCGTCTGATCCAAACTTTTCTGGCCAAGAGCTAACCGAGCCATCTCAAATGGAAGCTTTTGACTTCTTCAGCTCTGAGAAAGATCCATCTACAGCTCCGTTCAGTCACATGAGTGCTGATCCTTTCTCAAATGACATCTTTGCAGGTGTTACTACAAATGCATTCAGTGTAGAAACACCTCAAAGAACTGCAAACCCATTTGACGATTTCACTGGGTTAGAGAGTCACGGTGAGGCTGCAGAGACCAAAGCGAGCAACATATTTCCAGATGACATATTTTCATCGATTCCTGCCATGTCTCAAGAACCAGCACAGGATACCCTCTCCGTACTTAATCCAACAAACCCTGACAACAGTGCTGTGCTGCAGCAAAAGCCTGAAAATGACTGGATGTCTGACTTTTTGGGGTAGTGTCGGTGCCATTCTTCATTACACACACAAAAGATTCAAATTTTACATTTAAATAAGCAGATATGTTGATTTGCCTTTGCTGTACTATTTAGTACAATGCACAAATTTTATTTCTGACATTTGATTGATTGATTAATGTATATTTAAGTATTCTTATATAATGTGTTACTTTTTTAGATCTGAATAATCAATGTATATTAATACAAGTGTCAATATCTAATGTAGTGTTACTTAATGTTTTTAGAGAAAAACAAATGTTAGTATTTGACAAATTCATTGTGATTCTACAGAGGTTGTTCAGTGAAATCAGACTAACATTTTTCTACTTTGACTGTATTAATCGGTAATATTTTTATGCCTGCTATGACTAATAGTTCTTTGACATAGGGGAAGAATAAATAGATTTATTTAGCAAAGTTTACTTAAAATAATCCATTTAGTCATCATATAATCCACAAATACAAATGCAAGAAATGCGTCATGTTAATGTTGATCATCAACCAATGTACTGACCATGTTCATCCAAAAAAATAAAATAATTGGGTCATACAATGAGGTTTATTGCATATTATTTTACATATAGAACACTAAATCTACAAATATATTTGATAAACTGCAGAAATTAATAACTGATTGTTATTTCTACATATCACTACAATGTTAACCATTAAACAGAACAATAACACTAGCAACAAAGACAAGGTTATAACTTGGTTGCTTTGATGTCTTCACAATCTCCAGGTGCAGAGTAAGCCTTTTTTGTTTGCCTTTTGAGAGATAGAGGGATAGTGTGTTATTTTCTCTTATTTTTATAAAATGTATAATACTTAAGAGGCTTAATGTGTAACTTAAGTATTACAGAGTCATGCAACTGAACACTTAATGTTGGCATTGCAAAAAAACACTTTCATCAACAGGATTTCATTAAATAGAAGTATTTCTGACCAGTTTTGAAAACTCTTTCAGTGTTTAGTACATGTACCTCTTGCCCTCTGCCTCCTCTGTTGAACCAGGCAGCTCAGTGCGTCTGGTCTCAGGAAGCAGGAAGGCCATTATCCCACTTGCTAGTGACAGGCTGCCTAACACCAGAGTGGGAATAGTAAAGTGGTAGACCTCCAGCATGTTCACCACAGGAGCCAACATGCTTGCGACTCGTGCTGCAGTGGAGCCCAGGCCCATCGCTGTCTGACTGGAAATCAGAAGGCGATTATTACATAACTTCATTGAAACCATCAGTCTTCTACAGAAAAACAACACGGTCATGCTTACCGAATGGAGGTGGGGAAGAGTTCTTGAATATAAACGTTGCAAATACTGCCTGCGCCGTTCATGAGAAATCTTCCACAAGTGGCAAGAGCAGCGACGGCGATGGAGTTACCTTAAGAAGAGCATCACATGGTCAAGTGCTGATTCTTTATATGTTACAGTGGGTTACATAAGGAAAAGGTTTTACTTTGTGGAACAGCAAGTGTCAGGAGACAGAGGGACCCTCCTACTATGAGGGCACCCATCAGAGACACCTTCCTTCCAGCCGTTTCCAAAGACCACATGCAGAAGAAGTGGACAGGAATCTCAGAGACGCCGAATATGAGTTGATTGAGAAAAATATCAAGGCCAAACTTCCCCACATTCAGAGAGAGGCTGTAGTATGCTAGGTTAAGCGCACACCTGAATATAAACAATATAGAGGACCTTTCAATATGGGTTTTGATATGGACGGAACCATTGGAAAATTGTTTTAAAACAAAAGTTTCTCTGTGAATCAACTCACCATGCGAAAGTAATGGTTAAGAAATACTTCCTGAGTACACGGGAAGCAAAAAGGGTTTTTATACTTCCCATTTCAACAGGCTTTTCATTTAGGACCTAACAAAAGATGTTATCCATATTGTGTCATTTAAGAAAAATGGGCCCGTCCATGTGTTAATTAGTGAAATATATCTCCACCTTCTCCACTAATGAGTCTGGAACTGTACGTTTGTTGATTGCTGCTGCCTTCTGAATGAGTTC
>NC_068397.1:15345575-15379877 GCF_023724105.1 Carassius gibelio | reverse complement strand
TGATTTCTCTATTTATGTCCTGTTTTTTCTCTCACAAACGCTTATTGCTTTTTCCAACACTCTTTGGATCAATCAAAGTGGCCAATGCATTATATAATCCATCATTTATTTATACTGTATATATGTGCATGCTGGAAAGAGAGATAGAGAGAGATGCTTTTTGGTAGTTGGCTCATATTTCTCCACTCCAGTTGTGAAACTCGGCCCGAAGCCGAAACACATAAGATGCTACCAGATTAATAAATAAGCGGGCAATTAATTGGCCCCAATTAAATATTGAAATGCAGCAGTTGTTTACAGAAAAATGACTGGAGCTACAAATTGGGACATTAAGCTCCATTATAACACACCATGTTCTCATTTTACAGATTCATTTTTCAAGCATCAATCTTCTACTGAATCATTTTCATGTGATTATCTTGTTGCATCAACTTCATGGCATTATGTGTCATATAATGTGTTATTTTTTTAATGAAAAAGAACATGTCTTGTGGCCATCCCATACACAAATGTGATATATGTGCTGTCTGTTTGTCTATATCTATATTTGGTGTAAAAAATAAAAAATAAATAAATAATAATGATTGAGATATTTTCATACAGTACATAAATTTTACTATGATAATTTTATGTACATTATACATTTATATCTGTCCAGAGAATGTAACATATTTGAAAATAATAAATAGCCTTATTGATAGCATATAATGACTTTTTTCACTCTTGATATTCACTCTTGATATATACTGTAGGGCAATATTGCTCGTGTCATATATTGTCTGTATTATTTGACTAAACCAAAAATCTGTGACACATTAAACCTCAAAAACATATTGTATTATATAGTAGCTGTGTCAAGATTTGGCTGGCTATCATGGTCCAGTTAGATTCTACATCTGGTTCCAAAAAACAACACTTTTCAAGCAACATATGAATTATTAATATATTGTCACACTTCAGTAGATGGCTTACCAATTACATTTTAAAAGCATGAAGGTCTACACCGTCCTGTGATGTTTTTAGCTTTACTTGAACTGTTTTAGTTGCTGTTTGGGCTTTTTCGTACTTGAGGACTATATGGGTGTGAATTCAAGCAGCATTGTTATCCAATCCAATTAGAGCCAGCAGCGTTGTCCACGTGGTAGACTGAGAGACAAAAGACAGCGCATTAAGGCAGTATTCTGGTAATACCTGCTGTCCTGTTCACCACTCCTTAAGGGGGGGGGGGGGGTGAAATGCTATTCCACGCATACTGGTTTTTTTACACTGTTAAAGAGTTGGATTCCCATGCTAAACATGGACAAAGTTTCAAAAATTAAGTTGTACGTTTGAAGGAGTATTTCTGTTCCAAAAATACTCCTTCCGGTTTGTCACAAGTTTCTGAAAGTTTTTTTTCGTGTATGGCTCTGTGTGACGTTAGATGGAGCGGAATTTCCTTATATGGGTCCTAAGGGCACTTCTGCCGGAAGAGCGTGTGCTCCCGTATAGCAGAGCACTGACTGAAAGCATAACAGACATTCACTGATCAGAGCGAGAGCGTCGCGAAAGTGTGTTTTTGGTTGCCAGGGCAAGACAACCCTGCACAGATTACCAAAAGAGAAACAGCATTAAGGGACCAGTGGATGGAGTTTATTTTTACAGAGCATCAACGGAGTTGTGCAAGTGTTTGTGTTTGTTCCCCTGCATTTCGAAGATGCTTGTTTTACAAACAAGGCCCAGTTTGACGCCGGATTTGCACATCGTTTTTTTCTTAAGGATGATGCAATCCCAACGAAAAAGGGTCACGATCATGTGTTGGGACCGCATGTGGTGAGTAAAACTGCTTCAAATATCTCTGTGTTGTTAACTTAGCTATCGTCGCGTAAGCACATCAAGTAAACAACATGCGATGTTGTCAACAAACTGCACGAGTAAAACTGCTTCAAATATCTCTGTGTTGTTAACTTAGCTATCGGCGCGTAAGCACATCAAGTAAACAACATGCGATGTTGTAATCAAACTGCACTTTCCACATGTACAGCTTAAAAAAAAAAAAGACGACAAAGTGGAACTTAGTCATTTTCCAAAACTGCTAAGCAAATATATACAGTTTCAGTACATACCACATAGAGATGTCATTGCTGATGCATCTCTATGTGGTATGTACATAGAGAAAGATACTCTTGTTAAAGATACTCTTGTTAAATTTCAGCCTCTGGATCTGATTCTGGATCATAAATATACGCCGAATCTGACTGCTAGCCATGGTTTGTTTTGGTTGGTTTTGTCCTCACGGTAATGTCACAACTTCCAGACGCGCTCAATGCAAAAGCCTACTCGCGCTCGTGATTCTTTAGCTCTGCCCACACGTCACGCCTCCAGCCGGTCGTGTTTTTCCGGGAAAAATCGGTACAGACTATCTTTCTCTTATGAATATAATAAAACTAAAGACTTTTTGGAGTTATGAAGGATGCAGTACTACTCTATAGGTACTCAAGATTAACAGGATATTGAGTGAAAACGAGCATTTCACCCCCCCTTTAAGTGAAGTGAAGTGACATTCAGCCAAGTATGGTGACCCATACTCAGAATTTGTGCTCTGCATTTAACCCATCCGAAATGCACACACACAGAGCAGTGAACACACACACACACACACACACACACTGTGAGCACACACCCGGAGCAGTGGGCAGCCATTTATGCTGCGTTGCCCGGGGAGCAGTTGGGGGTTCGATGCCTTGCTCAAGGGCACCTAAGTCGTGGTATTGAGGGTGGAGAGAGAGCTGTTCATGCACTACCCCCACCCACAATTCCGTCCAGCCCGAGACTAGAACTCACAACCCTTCGATTGGGAGTCCAACCCTCTAACCATTAGGCCACGACTTCCCTTAATTGAAGTTAATGAGGAAAACACCATGTGAATACCGCCTCTCTAACTTGCTGTTTTTCTCAAGAAGCAACTTAGCTGGGATCTGTTTACAGTGATTGAGACAAAATACATTTATGATGAATACTAAAAGACTATACTTTGCTTATTTATTGTTGACTTAATGTGGCACTAGTCAAGCAGCCTAAATTGAAAAAGGGCCATGATCAAAGCTCAGAGAAGGAGCTGCAATCATAAAAGAGGGTGCTTTTGAAATTCACAACTCCATTTTAAAGTTTTACCTACACTCGTGTGTGAATATCTGTCAGCTTTATGCAAAATGTCAAAATGTAATTACAATTCGCATAATTGAGACATTATTGAACTGTTGAATATTCTGAAAATGTTTAGAGAAAGATACATTCTTCATAGCTAACGCTTCAAAGGGGAAACGAGAAAAATATAGGGCTTTGATCTTAGTTTTTTAAGGCCTAATTGAAGGAATTCTCTCTTAAACACCAAAGAAGCTCTTTGAAGCTCACTACTACCATTTAACAGTTTTTTGAATAACCTTTATCTTCACCTTTTTGGCTGGAAAATATATACGCATATCCAAGTCTGACATGTTGAGCAGAGGGAGATTTCACATCTTCCTTGTTTGTTTGATTTGTAAACAATCACCATCGAAACTGTAGGAGGGTGCTAGTGTTTATCAGGCCTTCAGAGAAAAGTGATGTTGGTGACATTTTGGCAATCCTTGAGCCTACAGTAAGCAAGTGCATGTTGCGGAGGGACAGAAAGTCACTATTTTGAGAACATAGCAAGTGGCTTAGACTAGGAGCTCTAAATATTCAGCGAGAGGAAGGTGTGCGATTTTTTGACTGCACCCAGGGCTGCAGTGTGAGTCAGCAGCGCAGATGTCTGCTGCTAGCAATGCTCACATCTGGAGTGCCAAGGACACACAACAAATGTCAGCAACATGTTGCTTCATCTGGCTTCAAGGGGGCAGAAAAACATCATTCTGATTAGTGGATCTAAACCAGCAGGGCCATGTCAGAGATGGTTAGTCATGTCATGCCAGCAACCAAAAACTATAAATACAATTAGGTCCATAAAAGGTTTTTTTTTTTTTTTTTTAAGCCCTAGCAAGGCCTCAGTGGACAGGCATGATTCTTTTGACAGTAAAACAACTAAGCCTTACTGGCACATTGGTGTAAACATTAGCACACGGTGAGGAGCATCTAATTTTATAGTTTATATGGTAGCTGTGAATGAAACTATGCATTGTGCAAAGGTGAAGCATTTAATTTTCAAACAAATAATAACATTTAATTTACAAATAAATTAAAACATTTTAAGTTTCAGTTTATATTTAATGCAATACTTATTTATTTTGTTCTTGTTAATTTATGCTTAAAGTGTACTTCCAAATGTACTGACAAGCATTTATTTTAAACTAAAATATACTATGTAATTTCTGTTATGTCATGTGTTTAAATATACTTATAATTACACATTTGAACAGTAATATGTAACCCTAAATAACACACTAGGTACAATTACAATCAAGTACTTATAATCAAGTTATAATTATGCACACTACAGTTATAATTATAATCAAGTACTATAAACAGTACATGTGTGTCAAGGATACGCGGGACTCAGATGCAGGTAACAGAGTTTATTAGCCCACACTGGGCTAACAGGAAAAACAGAAGAATGGCTACTCCTCAGAGCAGAGCAAAAAGAAAACTCTCAGCGGGGACCAGTCCAAGCGTCTTCTGCGACGCAACGTCAGATCACATCCACCAGAGCGTCGTTGGGGGACGCAGCGTCAAGTCACACCAAAATCCCTGAAGGAAAGGACAGAGTGCAGAGAGGAGCTGGGGGTCAGGTCTCAGAAGATCCAAAAGAGAGGTGAGGCAGGGACCGGAGGCAGAACCAGTCTAGACTGACAAGAGCAGTACCCGGGGGAAAGAACACAAATCCAAAAACACGACAAGGCAGGACTAGGCAGACAGGTTGAAACAATCACACTCGAAGCACAAAACAATCACAACGGTCTGACAAAAGACAGAGCACGAGAGGAACTAAAATAGAGGAGAGCTAATGAGGAAGGAGTGGCTACAGGTGTGATGGAACACAGGGAATTAAGGGTAATGAGTGGGAGGGGGAAGAAACACTGACAGCAGAACACATGAGCTGTCAAAACAAAACCCATGTGTTCTGAGACTAGACACACAGACAACAAGACAAAAATATAGCAACACAGACCCAAGTCATGACAGTACCCCCCCCTCCAGCAGCGCCACCAGGCGCAACCCGGAGGGTCTCACTTCGTCGCCGGCGGAAGTCCTCAATCAGAGTCTGGTCCAGAATATCCCGAGCCGGAATCCAACTCCTCTCCTTAGGACCGTAGCCCTCCCAGTCCACTAGATACTGGAAACCCCGACCACGACGTCTAGCATCCAAAAGCTTTCTCACAGTGTAAACAGGAGTACCATCCACTAGACGAAGGGGGGGAGGGGGTATGGGGGAAGAGACAATGGGATTAAGGGGGGATCTAAACACAGGCTTAACCCTGGACACGTGAAAGACAGGGTGAACCCGACCAAGCGTGGGAGGAAGCTTGAGCCGCACTGCCACCGGACTCAGGACCTTTGTGATGCGACATGGCCCAATAAACCTGGGTGCCAACTTACGAGAAGGCACCCGGAGGGGCAGGTCTTTGGTGGAAAGCCATACCTTCTGTCCGCAAACGTACTGGGGAGCCGGAGTCCGGTGACGGTCAGCCGCCAATTTGATCCGTCTGGAAGCCCGGGCCAAGGCCTCCTCAGCCCTCCTCCAGGTGCGCCGACACCTACGGACAAAGGCCAAGGCAGACGGGACCGCAGCTTTGGGTTCCTGTGCAGGGAAAAGGGGTGGTTGATAGCCAACAGAACATTGAAAAGGAGACATACCCGTAGAAGCCACCGGGAGGGAATTGTGGGCATATTCAACCCACGACAACTGCTGACTCCAGGAGCTCAGACTCTGTGATGCTAGGCAGCGGAGAGCACGCTCAAGATCCTGGTTGGCTCGCTCGGCCTGCCCATTGGTCTGGGGGTGGAAACCTGAAGACAGACTCGTAGAGGCCCCGATCTGTCTACAGAACTCTCTCCAAAACCGGGAGACGAATTGTGGTCCTCTGTCGGAGACCACATCAACCGGAAGACCATGGATCCGGAAGACGTGGTCCACGACCACCTGAGCTGTCTCCTTGGCGGAGGGGAGTTTGGGTAAGGGGATAAAATGGGCCGCCTTGGAGAAGCGGTCCACCACCGTCAGAATAACAGTGTTACCCCTCGACGGGGGAAGGCCAGTGACGAAATCAAGAGCCAGATGTGCCCATGGACGAGAGGGAATGGGTAGAGGCTGTAACAGACCAACAGGAGACTGGTTAGAAGTCTTATTCTGAGCACAAACTGAGCAGGCCAACACAAACTGCCTGACATCTTGGGCCATGGATGGCCACCAAAATCGCTGACGGATGGCAGCCAGCGACCTCCGAACCCCTGGATGACAAGCAACTCTGGACTCATGACCCCACTGAAGGACCTCAGGACGCAGCGCAGCCGGTACAAACAACCGACCCCCCGGACACCCCCTTGGGACCTCCCCCTCCCGCACGGCCTCTCTCACCCGTCGTTCGACATCCCAAGAAAGGGACCCCACCACCACCTCTCTGGAGAGAATGGTACTGGGGCTCACCTCCTCACCGGGATTCTCGAACAAACGAGAAAGGGCATCAGGTTTAACATTCTTTGATCCTGGCCGATACGAGAGGGAGAAATTAAACCACCCAAAAAAAAGTGCCCAGCGGGCCTGGCGGGCATTCAACCTCTTGGCCGAACGGATATACTCCAAATTCTTGTGATCCGTCCAGACCAAGAAGGGCAACGCTGCGCCCTCCAACCAGTGGCGCCACTCCCCCAAGGCCAGCCTGACTGCCAGCAGCTCCCTGTTACCTATGTCATAGTTTCGCTCGGCTGGGCTCAGATGGTGAGAAAAGATGGCGCAAGGATGCACCTTCCCATCCTTGGGGGACCGCTGGGACAGGACCGCGCCTACCCCGACATCAGAAGCATCCACCTCAACAATGAATTGCCGTTCCGGATCTGGGAGACAAAGAACAGGAGCAGAGATGAAACGGGACTTGAGAGCACCAAAGGCCTCCTGAGCTTGTACATTCCATATGAACGATACCTTAGGAGAGGTGAGTGCAGTTAAGGGTGCAGCAACCAGGCTAAAGTTCCTGATAAATCGCCTATAGAAGTTGGCGAACCCCAAGAACCGCTGCAACGCCTTCCGTGAGTCAGGGGTTGGCCACTCGGCCACGGCCCTTACCTTAGCGGAATCGGCCTTGATCCCCTCCGTCGAGATAATATGCCCCAGGAACGAAACCGACTTGGCATGGAACACGCACTTCTCCGCCTTGACGTACAGCTGGTTCTCCAGCAGCCGTTGTAGCACCTGACGGACATGTTGAGTGTGGACCTGCAATGAGGGAGAGAAGATGAGAATATCATCAAGGTACACAAAGACAAATCTGTTCACCATGTCTCTCAACACATCGTTCACCAGGGCCTGGAAGACAGCTGGGGCATTAGTAAGCCCAAAGGGTAGGACCCGGTATTCAAAGTGTCCCGTCGGGGTGTTAAATGCTGTCTTCCACTCATCCCCCTCACGTATACGGATCAAGTGGTAGGCATTACGGAGGTCTAGCTTGGTAAAGACCTTGGCTCCCTGTAACAACTCAAAGGCTGATGACATCAAAGGCAGAGGATACCGGTTTTTTACAGTGATGTCATTGAGGCCACGGTAGTCAATGCAGGGTCGCAGGGAGCCATCCTTCTTCTTAACAAAGAAGAACCCAGCCCCAGCAGGTGAGGAAGAGGGCCGGATGAGGCCGGCATTTAAGGAGTCCTGAATATACTTGTCCATGGCCTCTCTCTCAGGACTAGACAGGGAATACAAACGACCCCTGGGCGGAGAAGTGCCTGGGAGGAGGTTGATGGCACAGTCATACGGCCGATGAGGAGGCAGGGATGTTGCCCGGGACTTGCTGAAGACCTGACAAAGATCACGGTACCCCTCCGGGACCCCGGCAAGATCACCCTCCTCAACCTGAAAAACAGGAGACACAGAGCCAGGAGACAAAGCAGAACCAAGACAAGACGCAAGACATGACTGACTCCAAGAGAACACAGAATTGCCGGACCAATCCACATGAGGGTTGTGCTGCACCAGCCACGGGTGCCCAAGGACAACAGGAGCACCCGGGGAATCTAGGAGGTACAACTCAATTACCTCACAGTGATTGCCGGACACAGTCAAACTTACAGGGGTAGTGGAATGGGTGATGGAAGAGATGAGGAGACCATTTAGGGAGCGAACAGAAATAGGAGAAGGAAGAGGAATAGTAGGAATACCCCACCGTGCTGCAACAGAGGCATCCAGGAAGTTGCCCTCAGCACCAGAGTCAACAAGTGCAGAACAGGAATGAAAGGAGTCCTTGTGCTGAATCGAGACCTTTAACATGGTACGAGAGATGGGGGAGTCGACATGAGGAGTAGCACCGACCAGGATCCCCCGGACTACTGATGGGCTCTGGCTTTTAACGGGCACTGGATAGCTCGATGGCCCGGCTTCCCGCAGTACAGACACAGGCCCCGAATCAGACGATCCTGCTTCTCTTTAGGGGTGAGGCGAAGACGCCCCACTTGCATAGGCTCAGGGTCTGTTGACGGTGACAAGGAGGTGGAAGCACTACTAGAAACGCCCTCCACCAGCATCCAGGGGGACAGAGCACCACGCCGCTGATGTCTACGCCGAAGGCGCCCCTCCACACGGAGGGCCAGATCCACAAGGATGTCAAGACTCTGCGGTAGATCTTGAGTGGCGATCTCATCCTGGATGTCATCATCCAAACCTTCCCGAAACCTTGCACGCAACGCTGCCTCATTCCAGTCACAGGAGGCTGCCAGAGTTCTGAACTGGATGGAGTAATCGGTGACTGATTGCCTGCCCTGGCTCAACCGCGCTAGCTGGGCAGCTGCCTCATCGCCCTGAGCAGAGCGGTCAAACAGTTTGATCATCTCTGCCCTGAAGTCCTGGAAAGTGGCACAGAATGGAGCACGGGCATCCCACACAGCTGTTGCCCAGTCCCGGGCCTTTCCTTTCAAGAGGGTGATCACGAATGCGACTTGGGACTCCTCAGTAACATAGCACCGAGGCTGGAGGGCGAAGACCAGAGAACATTGGGACAGAAAGGCACGGCGGGAGTTAGGGTCCCCATCATATGGTGGTGGACAATTGGCATGGGGTTCAGGCTCAGCACGAGTAGCCGATCTGCTGGCCAAGGCTTCAAGCTGGAGCCTCTGAATCTGGAGATTGAGGTCCGCTACCTGGGCTGTGAGGCCCTCAACCTCCCTTGAGGTGGTGGTCAACTGGCTGGAATGCTGTCCCAGAAGAATGCCTTGTTGGCTGACTGCGACTCTTACTTGGTCTGCACCTGCTGAATCCATCGTGGTCAGACCCTTTCTGTCAAGGATACGCGGGACTCAGATGCAGGTAACAGAGTTTATTAGCCCACACTGGGCAAACAGGAAAAACAGAAGAATGGCTACTCCTCAGAGCAGAGCAAAAAGAAAACTCTCAGCGGGGACCAGTCCAAGCGTCTTCTGCGACGCAACGTCAGATCACATCCACCAGAGCGTCGTTGGGGGACGCAGCGTCAAGTCACACCAAAATCCCTGAAGGAAAGGACAGAGTGCAGAGAGGAGCTGGGGGTCAGGTCTCAGAAGATCCAAAAGAGAGGTGAGGCAGGGACCGGAGGCAGAACCAGTCTAGACTGACAAGAGCAGTACCCGGGGGAAAGAACACAAATCCAAAAACACGACAAGGCAGGACTAGGCAGACAGGTTGAAACAATCACACTCGAAGCACAAAACAATCACAACGGTCTGACAAAAGACAGAGCACGAGAGGAACTAAAATAGAGGAGAGCTAATGAGGAAGGAGTGGCTACAGGTGTGATGTCAAAACAAAACCCATGTGTTCTGAGACTAGACACACAGACAACAAGACAAAAATATAGCAACACAGACCTAAGTCATGACAATGTGCTTTAGTATTCTAGTCAATACAACACAAATAAGTGTACTTCTTTAAAACATGAAAAAATTACTAAACATATTCATTTAAATTGTCTTAAAGTACAATTTTCATTTGATATAATTACAAATTGCACTTTAAAAAATCTCTTTAAGTACACTTAAGTATCCTTATATTTTATTAATATTACATTATCTGCAAGTACACTGAAAAAATAAAAACCTTGTATCAACTTAAAAAAATTGAAGTAATCAATCACACGAAACATTTGACATTGACTCAATGTAAATAATTTAATTTAGTTTAACTTGAAAATTTTAAATCCATGCAAACCACTTTTTAAAGGTTGATCAATCTAATTATTTTAGGTTGGAACGAACTAATTTTTTTAAATTAGAACAAACCAACTAAACTAATATGTATATGTTAAATTAAATTAATTATTTTAGTTTGGTACAAACTAATTTTTATAGGTCTGATTAAATTAATTATTTTATTTAATTAATGATTTCAATAAATTTTAATCAATGACTACTCAGAACACTTTTCCTTTAGAAAACATTTTTATTGTTCAATAAACTCACAACATTGAATATTTGCTTCAAATGTATGAAGATTGACAGCAGAAATACTTGAAACACTGCAATCAGTCTCTTCAGTTGTTCATAAGACTTGGCCTTATTCAACCTTTGTACCTGGTAGCCATCGAACTTGGGCAGCCACATTTGTAAATGCTGCAGTGAAAATGCAGCCTTGTTAGTACAACCTTTTTATTAAAAGGATCTAAAGTCTTGGCTGTAAAAACACAATAAAATGTAACAATAATGCAATTATACAATTAATCCCTGTACAGCTGGGTGGTCAGTCTAGTGACTTTTGGGGTCATCTTTATTCCATCAAGCTCCATCAGGACATTTTGCACAAATTCAAAGGTGAACTGTAGCCTTTTTGGATATTTTAGGTTTAGTGTATATATGAGCCCAGCAACCGATGGCAACTCGTTCAGGACCTCTTTTCCTTCGACAACAATTTAAATGTCTTTAGGTGGATGGAGAGGATCCTCTTTCCCAGTGATAAAGATCGCCATGGTTGTCTGCTCCAGTTCTTCAACCTCATTATCCTGCACAAAAAAAGAAAGAAAATATGTTATAATTTCAGAAAATCTCCCGATTTCATGTTAGATCATAATGTGCCAAGCTCTTATACAATCTAAACTTTCAAAACAAACCATTTGATTAGCAAATCAAAATAATCAAATGTTCATTACAAGGGATGTGACTAAATTAAAAGTGATGATCTAGTTTTACTAAGTAGATCTGGTAGACAACTTCCCAGATGAGAGAAAATTTTACACTTTAGGATGCCTAATTATCACAAACGTCCTCATGACATTGGAAATAGAACTTACCACAAGCAATGATCACTGGCAGGAGATTCCAAATAATTTGCACAGCAGGAACAACTGATTGGTGGCTGCTTCCCTGAAGCTGAAAGAGAAAACATGATTTAAGTTTCAGCCATCAAAGTGTGTTAACTACTAACATCATACACAAATTAATAGATATATACTTTATTTTATGATTTTAGAAAAGCTGGCTAACATTTTGGTAAATTTCTACCACATGTAAATGCTGTTAATAGTGTAGCAAACTAACATTACCAGATACAAATAGCTGTGCCTTGTAATATTATGGCTGATAAATACTGAACACAAGATAATTAGGAGTGTAAATAAAAGATCACATAGGACCTTTAGCTATTATATTACCATTAGTCAAGTTTCAGAGTTTCAGGGATGCAAACACATGTAAAATGTAGTCAAAAAGTATTTTGGGCAGTTCGATTCAATAAACCGGTTGAAAAAAAAACAGCATAGGTCTCTGCAGGAATGTAATGGGAGTTACCAAATCAGGGTGTTTTTACACCATGATACCTGATTGGCTAATGTCATAGTGATGTTAGGTTTAGGGCTGGGGTTGGGTAAGGGTGATCATTTTAATTGCATGATTTAGAAACACCCAGCAGTTTGAAAACACTCACAAGGTGATAAACGCCCACTTTTGCTCTGCAGAGACCCAAGTCAAAAAAAAAAAAAAAAAAAAAACCGGTCCATCTGTTCTTTTATGCTCAACGTTTTGACGTCATTAGAGAAGTCTATCAAATATAAAGTCCTTAATCATAACTTTAGTCAGTTAAAAACCTCATAATCATGGAAAGTTTACAATTAAGTTTTGCAACACACGGAATAAAGTAACAGCAATAATGTGCATGAGGATTTAAGTCTTGAAGATATAAAGTAAATAAATTAGATGTCATAAGGGCAGAAATCGTAATCCACTTACTATACATAATTTATTAATGCAATGTATTTGTTATGAAATAAACTTACGTTTCGCCAGGTCAGAATCAATAACAAAAGAACCAGTTCGGTTCAGACGCTCTGTGTGTCAGTCTGCTTCACGCTGAATCGCGCATGCGCAGTATCATCAGCTCATCGGTTATCAAATCGACGTGTCCGACAGAAACGATTCTCGGTTCAGTGTACGTACTGCTGATCGGAAAACTGATGCAACTGGTTCTTGACTCGAGAAAGAGAACCGCTCCAGCAGTGGGCGTGTTTGTTTGTAATCTGGCTCTGCTTGGTGTTCATCTTCAGTTCTCTCTTCACAGCAGTTCAGTCAGTGTACTGTTTGAGTAAATTAATTACTCCGGGATATTGGTTTGTTTGAACTCAGAGGGAGTGTCAGCCACATTAAAAAAGTTAACATCTTAAGTCATTTGTGGATTAATGCTTATTGGAGACGTGAATCGTTTCAAACGATTCAGTTCGATTTGGTGAACTAGTTCAAACGGTTCACTAAGAAGAACCGGTTAAATCGAACGATTCGTTCACGGCACAAAGCTAAGAAATGTCGAGGGCACAAATCCTCGTGTATATCTGTCCAACAGTTTATCGATCATTTGTTTCTTCACGGTTTTAAATTCCATTTATTGTTGGTTTGATGCCAATTCATAGTTCTTGTAATGTGTGATCTAACAGACACACCGTGGCGAGTCGTTTAAAAACAGCAATAAACTCCAACAAAATAATCATTTTATGCAAATCCACAGCCCTTTATCTACAGATCAAGGATCATAATGTGAATATATCATATTGGAGAGAGTTTTACCGTGTATCCTGCTCGATCCTGCTGTAACGGACGAGGCGCGCGGTTTGAATATAAAATGGAGAATGATTTCAGCCGCAGGGAGAGGGAAGACATGTTTCCGTAAACTGTAATTTAATGATCTAAATATAATTCTGTCCCTCAGATTAAGCTATGGAATGACTTCAGATGACTTTGTGAAATTATAATCAGAACCTCTCAGAACTGCACGATTCACACAAGTCATGCAGACTGACGCGAAAAAAGCGGGAGGTGTCGAAAAGCGCGCTGTTTGCATCCATGAAGTTTGAAGCTTGAACCTGGGGATTTACTACTGCATTTCAAGTGTCAGAAATTGAGCGGAAAAAAATGTCTAGCATAATTATGCATTTAGAAATAATAGTGATATCCTAGTGATAGTTACATACTATCGAGCGTGAATGCTGAAATTACGAGTCAAGGCCAGTCAGGTAAAACGTTAATTGAAAAAAATAAAATAATAAACATTAAGGGTATACAAAGTTGATTATTTTACCTTCTTCAGAGTTGCTCGTAGTTCTCCTGTGTCTCTCAGCCAGCCTGGAGGGGTCTGTTGAAGTAAGTTACTGCGGCCGCCGCTTAACACACAGTTCAACTGTAACGTTTTTTTTTTTTTTTTATTCTTTAAATAAACAGGTCAGGTGGTCAGAGAGCGGCACTCCAACTCAGCAATGCGCATGTGCAAACCATGCTTAATTTAATAAAATTGCTTTGATCAAATGAATAAATTCAGTTTAATGTCCCGCTGCAAATCATATTGTATCCATGTAAAAAAAATGGATTCAACCATAAATATAAACTAAAACGTTTAGTTTAAATGAAAAAAACAATAATTTTAAGCTATTTCAACGACAAAATACACATTAAACGAATAACAGCAATGTTAGACTTTTTTCAGTGTATAGTTTTGTTTTTATTATACTTTTTATAAGATTTTAAGTATACTATATGTGGACATTCAATACTATTAAGTGCATTTTTTCACAAGGCTTAGTCAGATAAACAAAATCACAAACAATTATAAATATAATGACAAATTTGAATCAGGCTGAGCCTATTTGCTATGCTGAATTAATCGGGATTGCGAAAACACAGCAATGTTTTGATAGCATATTGATAATTATCAATAAAGAGAATTAGTGATTACCTAGTCAGGTCTTTGTGCTGTGCATGGTAAAACTTTTGGACCGACATGTAGGCATGTCACAATAACAATTTATATTGTGCGATATATTGCCTCAGAAATAATTGTGATAAACAATATTTTTGTCATTTTAAGTTAATTTATGATCATAATATAAAAACGAAAAAAGGCCAACACACTTTCAAATGATAACAAACTTTTAATTCTCAAGAATATTTAGATCATGGAAATTAATTATTAAAATATTAGATACCTTAATAAAAAACTTGAATAAATACCAAATAAACATTTTCTAACAAAAAGTGCAAAGTAACAAAAATTCACATGTAACTTGTAAAGAGATTTTTCCATCTACAGATTCTTATTTTCTCTGTAAATTAACCTGTATAATGTACTGTATTGCAAAAAAATATAATCCCGATTTAGCAGTCACACCAAGTCACAGATCTCTAAACAAGGCCATATCTGCAGATTAAACCTTTTTGTAGAAGCATTTTTTATTTATTTTTTTGAACTAGCACCAACTACACTGTTATGTAGGAGAAGCGGCAAAAGACACAGGCACAAATGAAATGCAGAACACATGGTGACATTACTTTTTATGTAAATATAATGGGCAATATATTGTGTCACCAAAAATTATTGAGGTCATGTACATATATTGTGCGAAAAGAAAAATTTATTGTGACCTTTTAGACAACACCAGCAATCGGCATAGAACACCAAAGTAGGGAATATAGGCCTATTTTTGGAAGAAGAGTTCCAGAGACCTGTAGAATCACTGCCAAGGCACAGTGAAGTTGTTCTAGCAGTACAAAGACACACACCCTAAGATGCATGTGTTTCTCTTATTTAGTCACCTGTCTGTAGTTCCATGTGGTCAGTTTGCTATGACAGGTGCTTTGACAGTGCTGGTGTTGCTCAAGAGGAATTTCAGCAGTGTACAACTACTGGTTGAAATTCATGAGACTAATCAAATTTATTTTATTTTTATTTTATTTGTTGCCATATATTTAACAGTAAGAAATAAATCTGCATGTAGTTTTGTGAAAACCAGATTTATTGCTCATCACAAGTTTTCATCTCTTGTTTATTGTGAAATACTTATGAATAATAGTTTGTACTTTTTCTGTGGAGTTTCTACTCCCCATTATAAACTTTTCTAAACTAAACGTTTGCTTACTGGGGGTTGCAAGTAGGCATTCTCTGTAAATTACATTTAATGTACAATCATGAATTTTTAATTAGATTCAATTGTTTAGTTAAGTAGATTATTGCATAAAATGAATAGAAATGTTATATACCACCACTCTAATACAAAATAGATAGTTTCCTTTCCTTTCCTAGTAAATAAGTAAAAATTAACTGTGTTATTTTTGTAGCCCAAATCTGAATTTTACATGTTAAATATGCACGACTGGAATAGCAGAATCTACTTTAACATGACCTTTAAATTCAACTGATACTGATTTGACATACATGACCACATCTGGATGTTAACTTACACACATAATCACACCCAGTATTGCACAAACTCCAGGTTTCTTAATCTAATCGTGTTCTGTAATAATGTGGCAAGTCTTTTTTTCATGTAATTACTTACCACTGATGCATTATAATGATCCTCGGAAGCACTTTAATTAGATTTGAATCATTAATGAGAAACTCATGGTTAATGAAGTTTGATTGGACATGTGAGTGTGCAGAGAAAGACCCACATGTACACTTGCACAACACACACACACAATGCATTACTAAATGAAGGGGTTTAGATAAGTAAATTATTTTTGTAAAGTGTTATTTTCCAGTTTAATATGTGCAAATGTGTGTACCAATATTTTTAGGACAAATTTGTACTCTGAAGTACAAACCTAACAAAATATCCCAAAACCTCCTTTGGGGGACATCCTCATTTGTAAAAAGTATTAAAAAAAAAACTAATTTATGGAAAGTTCTCTGTTCTGGTTTGCAGGCTTATTTTGGATATGGCCTTCCTATTAATTGTCATCGGATTGCATTTTCAATGTTCCCTCTTTTGTAACTGTATCATCAATTAAACGACTTTAACTGAAAAACTGCAAACAATGTGCATTATCAGCACATGTTTTTCTTAAAGCTGCTTTGACACAATCTGTATTGTATAAAGCACTATATAAATAAAGGTGACTTGACTGAACAACATATGCTCTTTTGTTTTATCTCTATGTTTCTAAAAGAAATTGATGAGGATTTTTTTTTTCACTCTATTAGATTTTTTCCTTGAAAACTTACTGTACAATTTCATTAGAAATAATAATAAATGGCTGCCCACTGCTGTGTGTGTGTGTGTGTGTGTGTGTGTGTGTGTTCACTGCTCTGTGTGTGTGCATTTCGGATGGGTTAAATGCAGAGCACAAATTCTGAGTATGGGTCACCATACTTGGCTGAATGTCACTTCACTCACTTTTTTTTTTTTTTTTTTTTAAATAGATGTCTTTATAATAGTCAATAGGCAATAATTGAATAAATGTCTGTCTGATGGTCAATATGTAATAATTGCAAGTTATATTGGTGTAACCATGTCTACAAGATCAAAGTAAACCTATTTAAAACAAACATGTACACCAGGTATTGCTGCTACACAATTCTGTCATTTTATGTCTCTTTTATATGAGTCAAATTTGCAATTCTGCCATGCTTGTTAAGCCTTACAGAGAGCCATAATTCCTTGATTAAAAAACAACTTCCTCTTTCATGGCGTTCATTCTTCTCTTCTAATCCTTGGCTGATGCTGTTCACTTGCATGACCATGCCTTTCCTGATAACGACTGCATAACCCTTAACCTTGGCTCATGGCCATATGGTCATAAGAAATCCCTTATGCATTGCGGTGCATTCTCATAGTGCTCTGTACTATCTCAGTGCCTGAGGTTACTGCAAGCTTTAACCTTTTGACCTCCTGTTACACTGTGTGGGATGTGGGAGGATTCACTTTTTTTTCATAGCCCTAAAACTTTCACGGTTGCAGAAATGCTGTGTTTAGTTTAAAGAGTTATATTGTTGCTCTTTCAATGCAATAGACCTTAGTCAGGGTAGAGTGGCATATTTTAATTTCTGACAATAATGAAAGCAAGGCTGTGAGTGACTGCCGTTCCTCTGCCCTCCACTCGTTCATGCACTCCCTTGTTCAAAACATCAAGGAAATGGAATATATAATGAAAGTGAAATACCTTTGTCTTTTATAACCAGTGTCAAGAGATAGTATTAGCCATTATGCTAATATAGAAATATGGCACGTAGCAGTTGGCCTTCAGCAGAAAGCTCTGCACTGCACTCCACCATCTTACTTCTACACAGCGATGCATGTGGCATATCATTCTTGCAGTCTCACAGAAAAATAAAAAAATAAATAAAAGAAATAAAGGCTTGGACGCCAAGGATTACTACATATATCTTATAATATACACACATATACATAGCAAAAAGTTGTTTGCTGATACTTTAGGTAAAAAAAAAGTATATACAGTAGCACCTGTAAGTATTCACTAACAATCTTGACATTTGCCCCAGTTCATTCTGGTGAGTTTATTAAAGATAAAGAAGCAAAGCAGTCTAATTCATGAACAAACTGAGTTTCCATTAGGTTTAAACTTATTTTTACATTTTTGGTGAGCTGTAAGTATGGGTTTTTCAGTTTTAATATGTGAATAAAAGTCTTAATAAGTCTGTTCATCGTATAAAGCTATTGTGTCAAGTATAATCACATTTATTTAGCACTCTATACTAACGAGCTTCTCATTAATAAACAGGAAAATACCAGTGTTAATGTCGCAAAATTATTGAACTGTGAATTCAATTTCAAAAGTAAAGCAGCTCTACAGAAGACAATAGGCATTATTTAGCTCAGTTTAGATCAGAGTTGATTCAGGTCAGTTCTATAACACTATACATTTATTCCTTTATGAAATAAGTTCAGTCCAGCTATAATCAGCTCTACCGAAGAAAGTAGTGTCATTCAAATCAATTCATTTGGATGTTGCTTCAATTTAGTTCAATAACTGTCATGTCGCGTTCATCAGTTATGAAACAAACTCAGTTCAACTATAATTCAGGTCTATAGAAATGATAGTGTCATTATTCAGCTCATTTATTCCAATTCCGTTATAATAACTAATAAATAATAACTGGGTCAATGTTCAAAAATTCATAAATTGTGAAGATCGCTCAATTCAGCTATGACCAGAAGCCAATAGTTTCATTATTCTCAATAGCTCAATTTTTTCATAGTCTCTTCAGAAGACTTATTAAACAGTTCAATTCATATGGATTACTTTAAAATTTTCTTACGGATGTTTTGAGCCTTGAAGGTTTTAGTGGAATTTACTTTCAGTGGAGGGACAGAAATCTCGCAGATTTCATAAAAAGAAGAAAAAAAAAATCCCCATTTAAGTTTTAAAAAGATGAATGATTTGAGTTAATTATTGCTTTAAACAATTTGTTGATTTAGATTATGTACAGTAGCTCACTGGACTGCAGGACGCTCAGTGAATAATGACTTAAAAATGTTCTGTTCCTTAAAAAACCCTATTGTATAGCTTCAGAAAAATGTAAGGAATATTTTTTTGTCATTTTTTTAATGGTAACAGACTTTTTTGATGTATTTATTTATTTATGTTTTATCTTTGGCTCATAAATCTTTCTTCCTAAACACGTACACTAAGTGCAAATTTATGATGTGACAACTCTAGTTTTACCAACCATTTGTTTTTCACTTCCATCTGGCATGCAGTGGGTGAGATGGGGGTCAGCAGTCCCCAATGGTGTGTAATTTCCTGTTAATTCTGTTATAGATGTCATGTTGTTAGATGTTTAAAGAAGGAAGAGAGAATCCTCCCACAAACCAGCCTTCACAAATCAAACTGCAGCACTGGATTCTCTGACAGCCAGACAGTGCTAATGACGACCTGGTTTTCTATGCCTCCTGTTCTCTTTTTCAACACACACACACACACACACACGTGGATGCTCTGGCATCTTCCCTTTCCTCAACAGCAGGCTGTGCTGTGTGCTATGTAGGGCAAAATAAATGAGCAAAGTCTATTCTTATAGCACCGTGGAGTCCTCTGATCACCCCTTGCGCTGCCCACTGTGCTCCTCTGCTGCTAACTCACTTCATATATAGTGTGACATTATCATTTTGTCACAGTGATGTTGCAGTAGGCATATTAGGTTAAATGATCAAAGGTACATTATAAAGCAGCAGTGTTTTTATGAGGTCTGCGTGACCTGGTTGGGTCTCTGTGTATGTCACTGAGGAAGCACAAGTAACTGAGCTGTTGTGAGACAGATTAATGAAGCTAGCAAACAGGTCTGATGTGGAGAGCTGTGAAACTCTCCCATCTGCTGGTCGTTTTGAATATTGCACAACTGATTGATGGGATATTGGTGTAAATCCTTTGCTATAATTTGTCACGGCATGGTATATTACATAAATCAGAGACATGTTATGTCACTGTAGTGACAGAAAAGCCATTAACTCAAGATTTTGTTTCTCTTTTCACTGCTCTTTCTAAGGGACTGAAGTTTTCAAGCTTCATAAAGAACCGAAGCAGAATCATAAATAGAGCCAAACTCTATTTTACATCTGTTTTAAGTCTTTTGAAAGCATATGATACCTTTGTGCGAGGTGCAGAGCAAAAATTAGGTTGTTATTCACTGAAAATCTTGACATTTGCCCTAGTTCTCCCTGGTGACTTCATGAGTGGAGATATAGTGGAGATATAGTGAATAAACTGAGTTTTAATTTATAATAGAGTGTATGTTTTCCATATTTGATTTGCTGTGTGCATGTGTGTTGATCAATGTTAATATGTGAACAAAAGCCTAAATTAAATCTGTTAATCATATAATGCAATGGTGTCCAACTCTGATAAAAGTATAGTAAAAACTCTGGGATTGTAGATGTATGGCTTTTCTAATATAATAATGCCTGAATTCTAATCAACAGATGTTCAAATGTTTAATCATTTGCATTAATTCACTCTCTTTGTTTATTTGTTTCTTTCTTTCTTGCTCTCTCTGCAGACTGTCTACAAGCCCTGGCTCTGCGCTCAGTATTTCCAGAGTCCTCAGTCAGGCTGCAGTCATAAGATTCCCTGTGAGCAATACTGTCTTGAGGTCCAGCAGAGGTGTCCGTTCATATTGCCTGACAATGATGACCTTATACATGGTGGTACTCCCAGTTTTATATGTGCAGGTTGGTATACAACTATGTATAGCCAAAACTAAACTTAATTGTAATTTTTTTTTTTATGTTTACATTATGCACTGTATCTATGTTAAATGTCATTTACGTTTTCATAATTCCATGTTTTGTGTCAAGCAGAATTCTAATGTTGCTAATAAAGCAATGAACAGTCAAAATGTAACCTTTAAGTCTTTACTAAGTAAAAAAAAAAAAGGTCACAGGTATCTTTGTATCAAACCTTATATACAGGAGTAGGATACTAGTCGTAATTAACAACATCAAAAAAGCAAAAAAAGTAACACATAAATCACATCAAAGAGCTCCAAAGTAGCAAGATCAGCAGGAAAACCAACTTAGATTTAAATAATAATAATAATAATATTTTTAAAATCATGTTATTGTTTCATAGAGCAGAGCTCATTAATTTCTCAGTATGATTTATGCACATATTTAATGTAAATACATTACAGAAATGAACGCTATTTGGATTACCATACATCTTTTAAGTGACATCTACTGGACAATTGTTGAATCTGTCAGACTTTTGCTCTGTGGAAACACATCCACTGTTTTTTTTTTTTTTTCGATTTGAAATGAACTACAAAGTGAACTACACAAATGTAATATACTGTATGCACATATATTAAATATGTTATATGAATTAAAACATGTATGAAAGCAATGAGAAAACGGAATGAGCTAAAACAAATATTTGTGTTTAAGTTTGTGTAATACGTTTTTGGATATCTTGGCCTTTTGAGTCATCTACATGTATAACCGCCCTAAACCGCATCAATACATGTGGATATTATATAAATAGTGCAAATATAAAAGATAGACATGTATTTAAAATATTTATTACAAAAAAACATACTGTATATAAGCATAAATATTTTTTTGTTTTAATAAAATAAATATATATATATTTTTTATCATATTATTTTTAAATTAGGAAAACCATACAATATCAGCATCGACAGTATATTTGAGGTTCAAAGACAGAAGCATACAAATAGTTGATGTCAGCTAGATTTTTCTCAAGTGTGAAAATCATTGCTTTAAAATCGGTCATTTGGAACTTCTTTCATCTTTTCTTCTTTCATCAATTACTTATGAGCTGACCATTTATTTATTTTTGCTTATATTTAGCTTTAATCTGCATACGATGTCACTGGAATTTTAGTGCTGTTACTGGAATGTGAGAAGCAATTAATGAGCACATAGAATGCCTTTACTGTAAAGGCATTTTAACGCAAAGACCTTTAAATCCACATACTTTTTAATGCAAGATGGAACAGTTAATCATTCAATTTTATGAATATTCAGTTCATACACATATCCTAGTGTTTAATGTAATAATTTTAGTGTAACATCAGCTAAAAACATGTTATAAGAATATTTTGATCATGTGTCATGAAAACTTTATTTTTGAATGTTTTTGAAGTTTAAAACAAACAGTTTTTTTAATGCTTATTTAAATAAAAACTAAAACAATAAAGTAATGTTACATTTGATAATTGTGCAAATATTATGAGAAGCATTACTTTTGAATGTTCTCTAAAAATCTTTAGACTAACATACAAAAAAAAAAAAAAAAATCAAAATAAATAAATAAATAAAAACCTTCCTTAAATTATGTATAAATTAAGCGTTAGCATTAGTTCTCACAGGTCTTGTGATTCTCAGCTGATTACATCTACCTATAGGAATACAACACCTATCACGACATTCCTATATAAGCTCTATTCTATTCAGTGTTTACCGTAGGGGGCTTATTATTGCTGCTCTCCCTGCTCATTCATGACAGGCTGCACGGATGGGCAGGGAGTTTTTGCCCATAACAGAACCATACCACCAAACTAAAGTTCATGATAAGTATCTCTCTTTTTTATGTTAGTGGTCCTGACAGAACTAATATATTTGTGCTAACATTTTAGGAATGTTATTAAAGGCAATATAACTTTGAATTAAAGTTCATAACTGAGAAAATCTTGCTAAAACTCTAGGAGTCTTGTCATAACCACAGTCAGACATGCATACTGTGGTATAATACAATGTTTGAGAGTTTTCCAAATAGATCATAGATGTGTGTTTTTGTATAATCCCAGGGTTCAAACCAGACATCAACCAGGAGCCAGAGTGCTGTGATGTGCGATGGGACCAGAAGTCCAACCGCTCCCGGGGCACTTTAAAAAGAACTCACCCTTCCTGCCAGCACACATCCGTGACCTCCTCGGGGGGTCCACGGCTCGGGCAGGGCCGGCTGAAACTTTGCTTGCTGGTCCTAGTTCTTCTCCACACTGTGGCTACCATGACAGCCAATCAAAACTCGACCTGCCTGAATGGAATCTTTCCACTGGATGACAACGCCCCGAGAGAAGAGTGATTGAATGAAGAAAAACTCCAGCTCCAACACCACTTGCTTCAGGCTTGCCAGTAAAGAAGCACCTCATTCAGAGAAAAGTTGAGTGTAATGGCTCTAAGTGAGGCTCACAGTCTCTACCAGAGAACACTTATCCACACTTGTCATCAGCACCTTGTTGGGTTTTGGGAAAACAGTCAACAGGGCACAGGACAAAAGATAAGCATAATACGAAGAGTCAGAACATGCCCCTACAGAGACTTCTTGCTCTCTTCTGGTACACACATTGTGACACACACACACACACACACGCAAGTTGCCATTTCACTTTGCACTAGGAGATTATCAAACTTTTCCCTTTTAGTTTCAGCTGTTATTTTCACTTCAAGATGGTTTTGACTTCTGTTCAGTGGTTTCAGAGCAACCTGGAAAGAGACTTGGGTGTCCATGTCCTGTCAAATTCTCTCGTTATGTTACGTGTCAGTATTTTGTGTCCTTTGAGAGTGAGCGTCACATCACAGTCATCAGCACCATTCAGACAGGCTACAGGTAGAAGATTCATGTCTTTCTTTCTAATGCCTACATTTTCATCCTAAATAAAATAAAATAATAAAAAGCCCTATTTTTAAACTAAATGTACTGAAAGCCTCAAAATCAAATCAGCAGTTGGCACCCCATCTAATTAGAGAATGTTGTTTATCTTCTCTACCTTCTAAGAAACAGATAAAACCTCCTTGCATTATTTTAGAAACTGATGCTTATTTCCCTTACTGTATGAAAAATCTTGGTGATTGGTGGAGTTTGCCTCAACTACCATGAGATAGTTCTGTTTATTCTAAGATCTTCATCTCCAAATCATGTACATAGCTTACTGTTTTACACTTAGAAAAAAAGCGACATAAGTTGTCATTGGGCTGGTACCCTTTAAAAAGGTAATAATGTGTAACCTTTAAGATACTAATATAGAACTTTTAGGGGTAAATATGGTACAGAAGTGTACCTATTGAAAAGGGTGCTGTCCTAGTGACAGATTTTTTATGCATCTTGCCCATTTTATTGTATAAAAAGACCCCATCATTTTGGTAGTTATTCAAATACAAATATAGTCTACAACAGGTCAGAATAATCCAAGTAACAGGGCTTTGGCACACAACTGTAAAAAAGGAGGATGTAATTATAAGTATTTTCATACATGACACTATTTTATTATGCACTTTAATCATTTAACAATGTGCTAAACCCTTCTGCCCTCTTGCATTAATTGCATCTTGGATATTCTTCTGTGAAATAATCATTTCTCAGTATGTGGTCCTTACATTATTCTTAACAGCAACAATATTTATATTGTTATTCATTGCATGACATAATTTGAATGCATTCATTTAACATCGTTATATGTGAAGCTTGTTTAACTAAGGTTAACTACCATAGTTCATGTGCGAATGGAACTGGAATAGCTGAACAGAATGTGGCACTCCAACATAATCATACACAATTACACTGTAATTTTACCATAATTTCCCTGTCAAAAATAACTATCTATTGTGTAAAGGGCTTAGCAAATAGTAGTGTGTGAAGAAGGAGTTAAGGGCTTACTCTACATTTCTCCTTCTGTGTGATTGTTGTCTTCAGTGTTTGAGTGTAATGGATAATAGGGATTATGTGTTGTTTTGCCTTTGTCAGGACCTTATTTTATTACCTTATTTTCAGACTATCCTCATATACATCTGTGCATCCAAAACATTGCTTTGGTCATTATGTTCCTGTGTGTTTTTTTTTTTTTTTTGTTTGTTTGTTTGTTTTTTTTTTTTTTTTTGAGTAAATTTACTAGCATTAAATGAATTCTTGTAAAGTTAAATTAGAATTACTTAAGAGCAGAGATGCACAGAGTGATAGGTCACATTGGTGCTCAAATTTGGACACTTCTTAGGGGAAACTACCAGTAAATGCCCCTTAGGGAATACTAATATATATATATATATATATATATATATATATATATATATATATATATATATATATATATATATATATATATATAATAAACTATGTATTTCCCCCCATAAACTACAATAAAACAATAATACTAGTTCCCTATCTGTCGGTCACTACGAGTTATGTCGACCGACAAATGGGGTCTCACTTGGGAGGCCAATCATCTCTGATTTTAAGAGAAAACGCCAATGAAATTGGCAAGTGGATTAACACACCTGAGCCACTCCCCGTGCCAGCGGGTATAAATAGGGCGACAGGTGCATCCACTCATTAGATTTTTGCTTCGGAGCCGAGTAGTGGATGAAGAAACCTCTACAAAGCCATCATCTTTGTTTTGTTCTACTGTTCCTGGTCGGTGTGACGGCGCATTACAGCGGTGTCCCTGCGAGTCGGCGATTCCCCTGGGCGCTTCGGCTAAAAGAGACAGTTCTAAAAGAGCAAATCACGGACGATTCGCGTCTTTTTCAAGATGCCGTTTCGTCCGTGTCCTTCTGGATGCGGTCGTTTCCTGTCTTCGGTTGACGGTCACGAGCGTTGTCTGCAGTGTCTGGGCGTCCAACACGCTGAGGCTGCGCTCGTGGATGATTCATGCGTCTACTGTGGGCGTATGAACATGGCAGCGCTGCGATCGCGTCTCTCACTCCTCAAGGGGAGTGCAGCAGACCCCTCTGTCGCCACCCGTCCCGGTCTCTCTGGCTCGAGCAGAGGGCCGCCGGCTGGCGCTCTGGGAGATCTGAGGATCACAGTGAGAGCTTCTCCGCCGGGCCACGCCCCACGGACCTCTCACTCCTCACGCAGCGACTGTCCCGTGCAGCTGCCGATTGATTCTGCTGGGCCGTCTCACAGCGGTCCCAGCGTGTCTTTCGGTGCGCCGCCCGAGGATCAGATGTCGATTGCTGCATCGGGGGATGGGTTATCGACCTCTGAGGATGAAGGTTCGGCGGGGCTGCCCCCCTCGGGTGTTGTCGCTACTGCCGAATCGGACTTGGAGTTGTCGGCCATGCTTGCCCGGGCAGCCGTGAGTATCGGACTGGAGGTGACTACACCGCCCAGTCCCGAGCCCTCACGGCTGGATGATTGGTTTCTCGGCGCGGGACGCGGCTCACAACCTCGTTCTGCTCCGGTGCCTTTCTTCCCGGAGGTGCATGAAGAGGTGACGAAGTCGTGGACGGCCCCTTTCACGGCCAGAAGCCGCTCTTCTCCCTCTTCCATCCTCACCACCCTCGATGGCGGGGCAGCCAGGGGGTACGTAGAGGTTCCCCAGGTGGAGAGGGCGGTTGCGGTGCACTTGTGCCCACAAAACGCCGCCACTTGGAGGAATCGTCCGCGCCTCCCGTCCAAGGCCTGTAAGCTGACGGCCGCACTCGCTGCCAAGGCTTACAGTGCTGCGGGCCAAGCTGCCTCTGCCCTGCATGCCATGGCTATCCTGCAGGTACACCAAGCCAAGGCACTCAAAACCATGCACGAGGGTGGTACCGACCCGGGGTTGATGCAGGAGCTGCGCACGGCGACCGCCTTCGCCTTACGGGCAACGAAGGTCACGGCGCGGTCCCTCGGGAAGGCGATGTCCACGCTGGTGGTCCAGGAGCGGCATCTCTGGCTGAACCTGGCTGAGATGAGGGACATGGACAAAGCGCGCTTTCTCGACGCCCCCATCTCCCAGGCAGGCCTGTTCGGCGACACTGTCGAGGACTTTGCCCAGCAGTTCTCGGCGGTACAGAAGCAGACTGAGGCCATCCAGCACATCCTGCCCCGACGTGTCTCTCCGGCTGCCACCGTTCCGTCGCGGGTAGCGCCTCAGCCTGCTCGTCGCCGTGGGCGCCCCCCTGCGTCCTCTACGCCAGCTCCGCCCCGTGCTGAGAGTTCTTCGAGGCCGGCGCGTCGAGCCCTGCGCAGGAGAGCGGCGCCCCCCGTGTCACTCCCGGCTGCGAAGTCCTCCAAGAAGTCGACCAAGCGGCCCTGACACGGGCAACTCGGAGATGCGGAGAACTGCTCTTCAGGAGATGGCGAAGACAGCGCCACTCCTTCCCCCGGAGGAGGGCCGGGCGGAGAATCTTCAGTTTCTGTTTTGTTTTGTTCCGCCACTCACCCACGACGCCTCCTTTCGCCAGCGGCCAAGAGGTCGCGGTTCGGAGACGCAACGCCTCTCCACGCGTCTCCGGCCAGTTCCTCCAGGAACACGAGGAGTGTGGTTGCGATGACCCAGGACGCTGTGCCTTCTGGGCCTTCCGGCACGACTCCCCATCGCTGCACCACTGCGGGTATGTCGACTGTCCCTTTGGTGCCACTTGTACGGTATCTGGGAGCGTGGCTTGCGCTGCCCAACCCGTCACGCTGGCTCATCCGGACGGTTCGACTCGGCTATGCGATTCAATTCGCCCGGCGACCCCCCAAGTTCAATGGCGTGCTCGAGACTTCGGTGGCAGTCCAGGACGCCCCTGTCTTGCGCGAGGAGATTGCTGTCCTCCTGGCGAAGGATGCAATCGAGCCGGTCCCTCCAGCCGAGATGAGGACGGGGTTTTACAGCCCTTACTTCATCGTGCCCAAGAAGAGCGGTGGCCTTCGACCTATCCTGGATCTGCGAGTCTTGAATCGGGCCCTACACAAGCTCCCGTTCAGGATGTTGACGCAGAAACGCATTATCAAATGCATTCAGCCCCAGGACTGGTTTGCAGCGATCGACCTGAAAGACGCGTACTTTCATGTCCCTATCCTCCCTCGTCACAGACCGTTCCTGCGCTTTGCTTTCGAGGGTCAGGCATGGCAGTACAAGGTCCTCCCCTTCGGGCTCTCCCTGTCCCCCCGTGTCTTCACGAAGGTCGCGGAGGGCGCCCTTGCCCCACTTTGGGAAGTGGGCATCAGGATCCTCAACTATCTCGATGACTGGCTCATTATGGCCCGGTCCCGAGAAGAGTTGTGCGATCACAGGGACTTCGTGCTTCGGCACCTCAGTCAGTTGGGGCTTCAGGTCAACCGAGAGAAGAGCAAGCTCTCCCCTGTGCAGAGACCTAAGGGCATAAGTGATCTGCCCCCAGCAGTGGTAGACACTATCACTCAGGCTAGAGCCCCTTCTACGAGGCAGGCCTATGCTCTGAAGTGGAGTCTGTTCACGAATTGGTGTTCTTCTCACCGAGAAGACCCCCGGAGATGCCCGGTCAGAGTCGTGCTTTCTTTCCTGCAAGGTAGGCTGGAGCGTGGGCTGTCACCCTCCACCCTGAAGGTGTATGTGGCTGCCATTGCAGCACATCACGATGCAGTGGACGGCCGGTCCCTGGGGAGGCATGACCTGATCGTTAGGTTCCTGAGGGGTGCCAGAAGGTTACATCCTCCTAGGACACCCCTGATCCCCTCCTGGGACCTCTCTATTGTCCTGGCGGGACTTCAGAGGGGTCCCTTTGAGCCGCTGGATTCGGTTGAGCTGAAGTTCCTGTCTCTCAAGACAGCGCTCCTGATCGCGCTCACTTCCATCAAGAGTGTCGGGGACCTCCAAGCATTTTCGGTAAGTGAAGAGTGCCTTGTGTTCGGGCCGGCCTACTCTCACGTTGTCCTGAGACCCCGGCCTGGATACGTGCCCAAGGTTCCCACCACTCCCTTCCGAGACCAGGTGGTGAACCTGCAAGCGCTGCCCCTGGAGGAGGCAGATCCAGCCTTGTCGTTGCTGTGTCCCGTAAGAGCGCTTCGCATATACGTGGACCGCACCCAGAGCTTCAGAAGCTCTGAGCAGCTCCTGGTCTGCTTTGGAGGTCAGCAGAAGGGGAAGGCTGTCTCTAAGCAGAGGTTGGCCCACTGGATAGTGGACGCCATCGCCTTGGCTTACCATTCCCAAGGCGAGCCGTGCCCCCTGGGGGTGAGGGCCCACTCCACACGGAGTGTGGCCTCCTCCTATGCGTTGGCGCACGGCGCCTCTCTGGCAGACGTTTGTCGAGCTGCGGGCTGGGCGACACCTAACACCTTTGCGAGGTTTTACAACCTCCGTGTAGAGCCAGTTTCCTCCCGTGTGTTGGGTAACAGGTAATTGGCGGGAAGGGCTGGCTGGGTGTCTCGCTTGCTGCGCCATTCCCCCTAACACGGGGATGTGAGCGCCTTCTTCTCCCAGTAGAGTTCCCCGGTTGGCGTACCCTGGTCGAGCATCCTCCAGCACCCTCGGCGTCAGACTTGGCGGAGCAGTCTGTCGCCAGGCCCAGTACTGGCGTTAGCATGCCCGGAGCCGGTCAGCCCCTGTACTGGGCTAGGTGTCCATATGGTTGGGTTCCCTGCGGGTAATCCCATATGTGTATTCTTCCACGGTAAGGTTTCCCTCTTGGCAAACCCGTGTCTTCCCTTGACAGATCGCTCTGTCGGTCTCTTCTGGCAGCCGTTCCATCCCTACTCCAAGGTAGGACCTGCCTCAGAGACCCTTTCCATATGTAGTACTGCCCCCTGGGTCAGTCCATATCGGTATATCCACATGTCACCTCCCTACGGGTAGGATGTGGTCTCCGTAGCGACCTTTCCTAAAGGCTCGCTTCCCCATTGTCTTGCCAGCTGAAAGAACAAATAGGGAAGATTTGAAACAATCTTTCACTGAAGGTTGAAATCCCTTCCATTTACTTTATGTGGGCGGAACAGCAGCATGGCCTTCTCCAGCAGCGATGTACTCACCCTTTGGCCCCTTCGGTACCAAGGTCAGTGAATTTGCGCTGGGGCTTTGGGAAGGTTACGACCTTAAGCGTAGCTTTTGTGGCACGCCAAGGCTTGTCAACAATTGCAGCGCCTCAGGGTTGTGACGAGGTTCAGGTTATGGCGTTTTCCATAGGACCCCATTTGTCGGTCGACATAACTCGTAGTGACCGACAGATAGGGAACGTCTCGGTTACGTACGTAACCCTCGTTCCCTGATGGAGGGAACGGAGACGTTATGTCCCCATGCCACAACCTTGAACCATTCGCTGTTGCCGGGACACGTTCTCGGCTCCTCAGCGTAAAACCTAATGAGTGGATGCACCTGTCGCCCTATTTATACCCGCTGGCACGGGGAGTGGCTCAGGTGTGTTAATCCACTTGCCAATTTCATTGGCGTTTTCTCTTAAAATCAGAGATGATTGGCCTCCCAAGTGAGACCCCATTTGTCGGTCGACATAACGTCTCCGTTCCCTCCATCAGGGAACGAGGGTTACGTACGTAACCGAGACGTTCACTTATTATTTTTTAAAGTTAATTTAAGAAATATCAATACATAAAAATTGCAGAATCTCTGAATCACACTGCGATGTCTTGTTAATTAAAACATGTACATCAACACAAACACTGTTTTGTGTACAGGTAAATGTCAAGTCACTTTTATTTAAATAGTATTTTATACAGTACTGACTGTGTCAAAGCAACTTCACAGTGTCAAACAGGAAAACAATTTGTCAATATTGAAAGACACCTCTGCTTTAGAGTGAATTTAACTGTGCAAGTAATTAAATGTTCTTGGTTTTACTCTAAGTTTTCCTCAGTGTTACTAAGATGTTTCTGAGAACCTGTGCCAGTTTATTCCATATATATACACTGTCTTAATTTCACTATTTTCACTATAAAATAATGTATATTGCTAACTTTAAGGATGTCAATTTTCCCAGATGACTTTGTTAAATTGTATTGATCATTCATTGGAAAGAGTATGCCTTCACCCAGTGTAATATATATTAAAAAAATGACATAATATCTGTCACACTAAGTGAAGGCAACACCATCTCTTTAATGATCATTATTTTTCACTGCTATGCAAAGGCAACACACTGCAACAGACCTATGAACTATAAACTGAGCCTCAGACTATGACAGAAAAAATTAGTTTGGCTGTGCTAAGATTCATACGAAACAGAGTTTGAATTGATATCAAATCAATTACAAATAAATAATAAAAAAAGAACCATTTTCTGTTTCAGTGTTGCTGTAGTTAGTGTTTTGCCTTTGCATCAGGTTATGCAACGAGATCATATATATAATTGAAGATATCATTCCAAAAATGATCACAGATCAAGACACTATAGAAATGTATGACCATCTAAGAGCTGCACAGAGCATTGTAGTCCATCTGATGCTGACCGCAGTGTCAGAGATTTCCTTTTTTTTTACTTAACCCAAATGTATTCTATGTTACTATATTGTAGTACCATTATAAGTCAAATACTGCTCATATATAATCTAACTTTGAATCTGGCCTTGCTGTATAAGATTTAGTTTACTGTTTAGTATCAGTCAGTATTTCCCAAATATCCCTCTCATTCCCCAATATCTTTCAATCAATTTAAATCTATAGTGTCATGAGTCACAAAATCGATCCTCATCCCATCTATGTCAAAATCCTCTGTTCATCTGATATAAATTGTAATTTTTTGTATTTTTTTTTTACGTAGCCTGTTCTCTTTGAGTTTTTTTGTTGTTGTTGTTGTTGTTGTTTGTTTCTGTTTTTCAGACACTTTTGTTTATTGTTTTTAAAAGCTTTGAATCACTGTTCAACACTAGTCAGAAAAGTGTGATTTACACAGACAAACGCTCTCCTTCTCTGCAGAGTTTGCAACTGGTACCTGCGGTTTACAAGCAAATAAATGGACAAACGGTATATAGAAATAACAGTTATTATTACAGTGTCATATTGTCATACAATAGATGCTTTAGTTAAACTCTCTTTTGATTTTTTTTTTTTTACACAAGACTCCGATTAATATTTATAAATCACTGGTCATGACCTTTTTTTGAAGGTAAGATGAAAATACAACTACATTTATTAAAGTTCTGTTCTAAGGGAAAATAAATAGAGATATAAACTATTATGAAACAGCTGTCTGTGTTTTTCTGACCATCTCTGTGTCTGTTTTTTTTTTTTTTTTTTTTTTTTTTAGACTATCTGCCTAATGCAAACTGCTTATGAGAAGAGAAAATATGCAAATGCTTTGGTGTAATATCACATTTGGTCTATAGTATAAACTCATCTATCTAGGACATCTAAGTAACTGCCGAAAAGGGATAATTTTCCCCAAAATTTACATTTGCAGATCAAAAACAATTTTTTGAAAATTTGCCACTAATTTTGTGTAGCCTGGCTGCATTCCACTTCACTTTTAGACATACATTCATACATTTATATCTGAGGCATTTTTTTTGAGTGTTTACTCATCTGCAGTATGTCTAGGCCTACTGGAAGTTTCTTATCAGATGTGCAAATATGTGTTTAGAAAATGTTTCTAAGATGTTCATGATTTAAAATTAATGTAAAACTGACATCTTAAAGATGTCTATCAGATGTTAGCACACAGCGGATGCTTTCCAGGTGAAACAACCTTTAATATATCTTTTATAATATAATCGTGCTGAATTACGTGTGTACACACTTCCCCTCAGGGGAATCGTCGCTTTCATTTTGAAGTGTGTTCCACTTCATGAAGTGGATGAGGGAAGTCTATATGGACATAAATTTTTACAGAGGGAGATAGTCTACTTCATACAGTGGGGAAAGTATTTATTTGATCCCCTGCTGATTTTGTAAGTTTGCCCATTTACAAAGAAATGAAGGATCTGTAATATTTTAAGATAGGTTTATTTTAACAGACAGAGATAGCACACCAACCAATAAATAAATGAATAAATATTATATAAAGATTAGATATTAATTTGTATTTCAGTGAGTGAAATAAGCATTTGGTCCCCTACCAAAGCAAGAATTCTGGCTCACACAGTTTGGTTATGTGTCCATGGGGAACAAAGATAAATCCTGTCACTTTAAGAAGTTACTCCTAATGTCAGATTGTTAGGTGTATGTCCACCCAATCTATATCAAATCAATTTCTCAGTGTTTTTTTTTTTTTTTTTTTTTCTGGATTGTTTGGTGAAAAAATACAGACCCTTCATTTCTTTATAAGTGGGTAAACTTACAAAATAAGCAGGGTTTTAAATAAATATTTTCCTCACTGTACACTATGCTGCTCTACAGACCATAATCCAACTCAATTGTGATGTCACTAGAGATTAAGTTTAATTATTACCCAACCAAAACAACTTTATGATATATCAAATATTCTCTCTATCTATCTCTCTATCTATCTATCTATATTAAATTACATGTATGCATTTAGCAGACACTTTTATCCAAAGCGATTTACGCACTGTCCAGGCTATCAATTTTTACCTATCATGTGTTCCCGGGGAATCGAACCCCCAACCTTGATAGCACAATGCTCTACCAATTGAGCTACAGGAACAATATATATATATATATATATATATATATATATATATATATATCAAACAAATTCTTAAGGTAAAACTACATAGCAGATTCCAAGTGATCAACAGTTTAGGAAAACCTGATTCAGCTCAAATGCAACGGTTCTGCCTGTAGTGCAACGTAATCAATGACGTACATCAATGGGACAAAGGGAAGTCAGTGAGTGAAGGGCATAAAAAATAATAACTGGAACGCACGGTCTGTGTATTCTTTTCTTACTCTCAGAATGACTGCAGCTGTGGACTTGCATTTTACGAATCACTGTTCTATTTAAGAAAAATGTCATCTACAGGATGGTAGTATATTTAACAGATGTCTAATATGGTTTAACATATTTAATTAGCATGTTGGTGACATGTTTATAGTATGTTTAACATTTTGCTAGAATTAGTATGTTAAACATACTAATTTTAGTTGCATGAATAAGGGTCCATGGAACCATGTTACCATTGTTTAAGGATGTGTTTAACATGTTAACACAATTTAGCGTGTTGCTAGTATCTACAGAGATAGACTTTGTATTGGCTTATTCCTAGCATGTTTTAATATGTTGTTAGAATGAATTAGCATGTTGCTACCATGCTTCTAACACGTTTAATTTTTGCTAACATGAATGCTACCATATTTCTAGCATGGTTTATCATATAGTTAACATGATTTAACATGTTGCTAACATGTTTAAACTAGTGCTGGGCAATGATTAAAATTTTTAATCATGATTAATCAAAATATTTTTTTCCCCCTGTGATTTATCGCATTGTTACGCACAAAATTCACTGGATTCAAAAGCAGTGTATTGCGCATTTTTATTTTAAAAGTATTGCTGTATGTAGAATAGTGCAATAACATTTGGTTTACACATACTTTAAACAAATAAGGTGCTTTTTTTACAGCAGTATTCCCTTTAGCAGTTAAACTATTCATTGTAACTTAAACAATAATGTAATCAAATTAAAATCTCCTTTTCATACAACTTGTGTATTCTTCTTTTGATTCTCTTACCAAAATGTAGTATACTTTAAGTTTATTTAATTTATTTCAATTTATTTCTTTAAGTATACTTAAGTAAAATTCAAGTATATTTTTAAGTATACTTAATGTATCAAGTATACAAATATCAGTGTACTAGTAGTATA